>NW_017099278.1:0-25280 GCF_001412225.1 Nicrophorus vespilloides
TACGCATGTCAAACATTAATGCAGTTTCTTAAGGAATAAAATAACACTTTTCATTCATTAACACTGATTTTCAGATTACATTTGTTATTATTTCAAAATAAAATTTACTAAAAAAGTCTAGTCAAATTACTCCACTAAACATTAATTTGACTAACTTTAACATTAAAACAACTAAACTTAACTTAATTACGTATTCAACTAAGAAAACTACAGAAAAACAGGAAATTTACACATCTCAAACATTAATGCAGTTTCTTAAGGAATAAAATAACACTTTTCATTCATTAACACTGATTTTCAGATTACATTTCCTTTTTGTTATTATTTCAAAATAAAATTTGCTAAGAAAGTCTAGTCAAATTACTCCACTAATCATTAATTTGACTAACTTTAACATTAAAACAACCAAACTTAATTTAATTACGTATTCAACTAAGAAAACTACCAAAAAACAGGAAATTTACACATCTCAAACTTAATGCAGTTTCCTAAAGAATAAAATAACACTTTTCATTCATTAACACTGATTTTCAGATTACCTTTTCTTTTTGTTATTATTTCAAAATAAAATTTACTAAAAAAGTCTAGTCAAATTACTGCACTAAACATTAATTTGACTAACTTTAACATTAAAACAAGTAAACTTAATTTAATTACGTATTCAACTAAGAAAACTACAAAAAAAAAACAGGAAGTTTACACATCTCAAACTTAATGTAGTTTCTTAAAGAATAAAATAACATTTTTTTGTTGATTAATATTGATTTCTAAAATAAAATTTGCTATAAAATCTACTCAAATTATTAAGTAAAACTACTCAAAATGAAACTACATGAATTTTGAACTTTGCTTCAATTAGTATTCATTTTTTTAACAGGTCCAAGTACACTTCTTTAGGTTATATCAATTTTTATCAAGGACCATAGTAAAGTATATCATAAATATTTATATTACAAAACATGATTATGCTCTAGAATTGATTAAAAAGTATCTTTTGTAAATATTTAATATGTTATATAACTAATAGTTTTTAGCTTAAATCCGTGAAATTTAAATTAAACACTAAAAGTAACCTATTTTACAACTCTCAATAACAACAAATTGTTTATTATATTTTTTTTTCAAATTTTCTTCTCGATTGCGAGAATTTCATTAAATTCACGACCCTGAGGTTTACCTCCTGCAGGGTCGCATGAAACTCGCGGATCGCAACAATCCGTCCAGTAATTAATAATTAAAAGCAATCAACCTCATTTAATCAAATCCGCAGTTGGCAGAAATCACGGCGCATAATTCCAGCTGATTGTAATAACTGTCTCAATTAATAGGAATTATACAATGTTGTCCGCTTCAAATTGATATTAATGCCATTATGCATCGCATCATTACTCCTTCTTCATCTCTGCTCTCTCTGCATGTATACAATTATTTTTTTCACTTTCTTATTTTTATATTTAGACCTTTACCATTGCGTTACAACTCGTTTAATGAGAGTAATTTATTTAATCAAAAGCAAAAAATAAATAAATAAAATGTTAATTTACACTCATCTCGTGTAATTTTGATTTCCATGCAGCGTTATTAATTCACTTCGTTTCGCAGTATTTTCGAATATATCGGATACGTATATTCCCTTTCTTTCTTTTTTTGTTGTTGTTGCTTTGACTTGCCAACAGCACTAGGCTATAACAGCGAGTTCAAAGCAAGTACCTGCATACAAGTGTGCTTTTTCTATCTCTCTTTATCTCTCTCCTCAATCCGCCTTGATTACTAATTATGACCAATTAAATGAAACTCGGTTGTGAGGGATGCGTACAGCAGCATCAAGTGTACCAATTACCATCGTTTGTAATTAGCTCCGGTCTTTGTTTACGGACGAACAAAAAACAAACAAACCGTAATTTAAATATGATCGAGATGGAGATGAGACTCAAACGAAAAATAAACTGATGAAAATAACGAGAGCAGCACGAAACGAATGGATTATTAGTCATACATAAATCGTCATAATAATGGTGTATCCCTTTCATAATACCCCGTTCGTAATTCATCCGGGCTGCCAACACATCTCTAGCATTACACACTTACAACATTGTAATTTTTTGTTATTGATGTTAATTTTTTTTTTGAGTGAGGATAATATTTGATATTTCAGTTATTATATTTTTAAAAGAGGATTATTTTTTGTTGTTACTGCAGTTAAATTATTGAAGAAATGTTTGTTATTATTTATAAAATAAAAATGATTTTTGTTCTTATATTCTTAGTTTTTTGAATAAGGATAATTCTTGTTATTTTTTGATATATTGTTGCTATTGTTGATATATTGTTGGAGAAGTACTAATTTTGGTGATATTGTTGTTACTTTTTTCAATAAGGATAATTTTAGTTGTTGGTTTTGTTACATTTTTTAAAGAATGATTTTTATTGATATTGTGGTTAGTTTTAGAATAAGGACATTTCTTGTTGTTATTTTTGGTACATTTTTAGAAAATTATATATTTTTGTTCATTTTTTGTTGTTAAATTTTTGAATAAGCATTATTTTTGATACTATTGTTATTATATTTACTATGTTTGGTGATATTGTTGTTATTTTTTTCAATAAGAATCATTTTGGTATTGTTGTTAGTTTTTTGGATAAAGATATTTCTTGTTGTTATTTTCATTACAGTTTTAGAAATGGATATATTTTTCTTCATGCTGTTGTTAAATTTTTGATTCATTTTTGATATTTTTGTTGTTGCATTTTTTGAGAAATACAAGTTTTGGTGTTATTGTTGTTTTTTAAATAGGATTCATTTTTGTTGTTACAGATCATATATATTCTTATACTTTCTTGTTGTCAGTTTTTTTTTATACATTTTTAGAAAAGTATGAAATTTTTTGATAACATTATCAATATTAAGTTTTTGAATAAGGATATTTCTTTTTTGAAAAGTATATATTTTTCTTCATTCTGTTGTTAAAGTTTTGAATAAAGTTTTGTTGTTAGTTTTGATACATTTTTAGAGAACAATGATATTTATTGACATTGTTGTTAGGTTTTTTAATAAAGACCATTTTTGTTGTTATTTTTGTTACATTTTTAGAAAAATATATAGTTTTAAATTGTTGTTGAAGTTTTTAATAATATAATTATAACGTTTTTGTTGTTGCATTTTTTTTTGAGAAGTACAGCTTTTGGTGTTACTGTTCTTAGTTTTTTTTTAATAAGATTCATTTATTTTGTTACTGCTCATACTTTTTGTAATTAGTTTCGATACATTTTTAGAGAACAATAATATATATTGATATTGTTGTTAGGTTTTTGAATAAGGTTAATTTTTGTTATAATTTAAAAGGAAGAATCATTTTAATTAATATTTTTGTTACAATTTGATAAAAGTATAATTTTTGTGGACAGTGTTATCAAATCTGTAAATAAATATGGTTGTTTATGTTACTGCTGTTACATTTTTACAGCAAGATTATTGTTCTTGTTGCTACATTTTTATTGATACTGTTGTTATTTTTTTTAATTTGAATCCTTTTTCTTGCAAAAGGATATTTATATTGTCCTTTTCTTATAAAATACTAGAATATAAGGATTAAATTGTTATAATCCGAGTTTTAGAACAAAAAGTAACACAAGTTTTGATGCATTCATGCACACATACGTTGCTCGAAATGCGATGCGAGGAATTCCAGCAAGTCAATTTCATTACCATACGTAACATTTTGCGGCATGGATAAATACCAAGGGCCGAGTCTAGAAATTTAATACTTCCCCTCCATAATATGGCCCTTTAAATGCAAACTACATTAGCGAGTTCAACTGGAACTTCCATTGCTGATTATCAGGAATTTCGTTACATGCGACTACTACTACTACTACATATGTTACGAACTCCAAGAGGGATCAAGATATTCGTAATTAAAACGTGCACCATCCAATACTAATATGTTAATACGTTAATACATTTATTCATAACTTAATCACGTGCATAAATGAACCTTCTATCTTATTCAAATCGTATTCATAAATTAACTAATACACTTTGAGTAGTTTCCAAAACACATAAATACACGTTTTGCAAATTTAATTTAAATAATTACCAATTATCATAAGTAATAGTAATAAAATAAACACTTCAGAAATTTTATTATTAATCAGTTTTTGGTAATTGGAAATATTTTGAATAACTTCATTGTTTTCCTAAAGACTCGACAAAAATTTATGTTTATAGTGACAAATATTTGGATAAAATAATTAATTTAAAAAAATAGATAAAAAATAAGTTTAAATTAAGAAAACTAATAAATTAATATACTACGAGCATCTCCAAAAAACAAAAGAGTATTTTAAGTATGAAGTTTGTAAATATTTAATAATGAAAAATGTGACTTTTTCTATACTTCTTAATTAATAATTAATTTAAATTATTAATACTCACAAAATATTTGGAGTAATTTTTCTAGTTTTTTTTTCTCTGCACTAAATAAAATCTAAATTAATTTAAGAGAATTATATAAATCTAAAGTTTTCAAAGTATTAAAAGAAAAATATTCATGATAAATCATTATATGAGATAGAAACACACGTGTGTGTGTATATAAATTAAAGAAGTAAATAAACATTGGTCATGCTTTAATTGTAAATTTCTTAAGTGTTTTCCTTTAAAATCAAGATGTGGATGGACTCGAATTGAATATGTATGAAGTCCGTGTGTTTGAATAACCCTGTACAGGCAATGATCGTGATTGATAAAAAAAAAAGAAATGAAGAGAAGAGGGAAAAAAAAACAACAACAATAACGAGCGAGAGAAGAGCGCAGAGGAAATAAAAAAAATAAAAGAATATCGAACGATGTTAAATGATTGGCAAGATGTATAATTAATTGTTGTGCGTGGAAAGTGATTTATGAAAAAGTGATTTAATGACATTGCCTTGGCCGTGTTGCTTCAGTGGTTATATACTATATATATGTAAGGTATATAATGTGTATATGTATATATATACAGCCTATATTGTTTAATACAAGACAATTCTTCTTGGATTGTTGTTGGTGAGCGCGAGTTGAGGTTGCGCGCGGGCTAAGCATTAAATTAATATCAAGCCCACTAGTAACTGATAGCATCTAGAGCTAATGTCCCGACACAATGAGGATCAAGAAGAAATAAAATAATGAAAAGGACGAGGCAGAGGCAGAGGAAAGAAAGAAAGGTAAAGGAGAGAAGACGATGAGGTGGAGGAAGATGAAATGCAAGGGGATTTGAATCCGAGCAAGACTATTTAGTACACCTACGATCCGCTGGCAGCGCTCGGAGCGCACCTGTGCTCGCAGTGCAAAGCGTGGGCGGCTATTGTCTTATTCAATCTTTATTACTTTTATTTTATTGTAATAAAATCAATTTACAGATATTTCGGTACCCGATGGAATTTATGCTAATTCCAATTGTGTGTGCTCGAAACGCGTGGGCCAACCTCCCCTTTCTTCTTCTACATCATCTTTTTTTCATCATCATCATCTTCATAGTCGTCCTTTCTTCTTCCAGTTTTAATGATAATCCCTCCTTCGAATATATAACCAGACGCAATTAATTTCAGGATTTTAAACGTGTCCATATTTCAGTCCTTCTTTTTTTAATAAATATGTTCCGAATCCATCATAATATGTTAGATGCTTCCAATTCACCCGTTTCGTTTAAGCTCTTTGCGAGAGGTGTATAAGAGAGTATATACGTGCTAAACATCGTTGGTGTCCGAACTGCCTCCACGCATTCAATGAAAGCTTAACAATAGTAGAGTACATCCTCTCCACTTACCATTGAATATCTTATCTTATTCTTCATTTTATTTTACTTTTTATTTTTAAATAAATCTCCAAGTAAAATTGCAATTCATACTTCAACATTAATTAATGTGTATAGATATTCCCAGTCTTACGAACAAGTTCCGTTCTAAATGATTGTTCGTAAGTCGAATTTGTTCGTAAATTGGGCGAATTTTAAAAATTACAAAATATAAAATACTTATCTTACCACACATTATCATGGTTTTTACTTTTATGTATGTTAGATTCCGTATTGCTGACTGAAAAATAGATTAAAATACTTACAAATACTTTTTAGTGTAGACATTACAATTATTTAATTAAGAAAAAAAACTAAAAACAAATGCAACAAAACAGATCTTCTACAGATCTTAAAGAAATTATCAATTTTTGATTGTACAGTTAATTTTTTTATCACTATATATCTCTTTGTAACAAGTTAGAGTTTTTAGAATTTTGTTCGTACGTCCGGGAGTTCGTAAGTCGAGGGATACTTGTATTGCTATTTACATGTATATAATGAAATCATTTGCTTGATCTAATTTTATAAAACTTTTTTATCATAAGTATTTTTTCAGATAGACAAAAAAAGTTTTATCTAATTTTGTTTTACCTTATTAATTAGTCAAACATCTTGCTTCATGTAGTACAAAACAATTGTTTAGTTTTATTAAAAATTCCATATTTAAGAACAATTGCACAATATGACAATATCATTACTAAAAGTTGTAATTTCTGTATTTTCTATTGGTAAAATATCTGTTTTACAGAAATAAATCACAAAAATCTGTGTTTATCTCAATTTATAGTTTTAATAAATAAATTTAATAAAATTTCAATATTTGTGTCATACTTTATAAATATCTTTGAATATTCAAAATTATTTCAGAATAATTATATTAATTTCCTGAAAACTTCATAATTTTTAAAGAAACTGTACAGTTTGATTATGACAAATAATTTCCATTTTCTTGATATAACTGGATTATTTATAGTTAATTTTACATAATTTTGGTATATTTTCATATAAATATGTGGTAATAAAAAAAATATTTGTTAAATAAACTCAAAGATTATAAAAAAACCTTTCCATGTTACATAAAGTTTCTAACAAATTAATTTAATTTATCTATATTTTAATTTATGATTTAATAATTTTATTAACTTCATTTTTTTGCATAAACTTTAATAAAAATGGAAATAATTACGAAAAATAATAAATTTCATGTAAAAATTAGAAGAAAAATACATATACTATTATTAGATTCTTAGTATCAATCAATGTTTATAAATTTTGTTACATAAACCTTTAAATCTTAATTATTTATAAACATTTACGAAAAAAATATTATATTTTTTTCAGATCATAAGATTTATTTGTATGAACAGAAATCAATTTAGAATTGTTGTGATTTTTATGCAAAAATATATTTTTCTAAATAATTATCTTATGAATTTTCAAAGCAATTCCTATATTTTTCAGATAATATGGAAAAAATCATATATTTGCATTATTTTATACGAAAAATACGTATCTAATTCTTTAATTATTTTCAATAAGAATTTTTGATATCAATTTTTTTTTCTATCAAATTTTTCAGATTATATGGGAAAAATCATGTATTTGCATTATTTTATACGAAAAATACGTATCTAATTATTTAATTATTTTCAATAAGAATTTTTGATATCAATTTTTTTTCTATCAAATTTTTCAGATCATATGGGAAAATCATATATTTGCATTATTTTATACGAAAAATACGTATCTAATTCTTTAATTATTTTCAATAAGAATTTTTGATATCAAATTTTTTTCTATCAAATTTTTTAGATCATATGGGAAAAATCATATATTTGCATTATTTTATAAATACGTATCTAATTCTTTAATTATTTTCAATAAGAATTTTTGATATCAATTTTTTTTTCTATCAAATTTTTCAGATCATATGGGAAAAATCATATATTTGCATTATTTTAAATGAAAAATACGTATCTAATTCTTTAATTATTTTCAATAAGAATTTTTGATATCATTTTTTTTTTTAAATTTATATAAATTCTTGAAATAATTATAGATTTTGCAGGTAAGGAAAGTGTGTGGTGTTCGAATTTGTTGGAATCAGAATGGAGATAGCCTTAGTGCGAGTCGGCAAGGAAGGTTATCGAGGTGCACAAACACACAATGAAGACGTTATTTTTCCTTTAAGTAAATTAAGTTGTAATCCCAGCGGCGGAAATTAATGTGCATGTGATAGTCGTCCTACACACAAACACATATTCACATAAAGAGGTGCGATGATGCACGGTCCAAAATAAACACACGTAGGTTTCGCCGGAATCTATAGCATTGATTTGTGTATCTTGCCTTTAAAATAAATGTTGTTTTAATAGATTTAATATTTATACGTCGTCACCTTTTATCTCGATAATAACAATAAATTAACGGCCGCATTCATATGGACTGGATTGGATTGGATTGGACATACTCTCTCACTCTCTAGCGAAACGAGATGAAAAATATATCTGTGACCTTTTCGTATAAAAAGAAAATGAAGAAATAAAGTAGTAATAATAAAAAAAAATTACTGGACAGACACCTCCACCTATTGATTACAATCTCGATTAACCGCTGAGGTCTTTTTCGCTTTCATTTTCCGCTCTCACGACCTAATGATAATTAATTATGGTTTGGGTTGAGTGTGTGGGTCAGTGAACAGAGCGAGTCCAGAATACGGAATGAAGTGTGTCCATGTGATGGCAATTGATAGATTGACGTCAGGCCCAATTAGTCGCGTCAATTAACGATTGATTAATTAATTAATGGTAATGGGTGAGAGAAGGAGTATGTAGAAGTGAAGCAGTATGATGATGTTGATGAAGATGAGGTGGAGGAACGGAAGAGGTTTCGTCCGAGGCAATGATTGCTTATGATTGTTTGGTGGAGTGGACGGCTGCGCAATTTCGCGAGTTGATTTAAAGTGATGCTAATACGAACGTAGTTAGTTAATAAGTGTTAGTGACCTCCTAACTACACTTAGCACTGATTGCTTGTTTAAAAGATTGGATAATAAGTTAAATATCGTATTTGCCAGCTGAAGGAACTGCTCTCTCCATGAGAAATTACTATAATTTATTTTAATATAATATTTGGTACAATTGGTCGATGTGATGTGCGAAACGCTACAAGACAAGACAAAACTCATACAAGACAATACCAAAAGAGAAGCAGATCTTAGTTAGTTGAAATAATATCATTTTATATTATATCACTATTTCTTGTAAATTAGTCAACTTTCTTATTTATTTCTTTACAAATTTACACAAATTACCTATATTCAATTACCTTTTATTAAAAATTATTTTATTACTGAAATTTTCGAGTTTACTTAGTCTTCACTTTCTTTAAATATTTATCTATAAATGTACATATTTTCAGTTTTCTCAATTTTCTTTTATTGATATTTCTTTCATTACTGAAATTTTCTCAGTCTTTGAAAAAATATCATTATAAAGACTATATTATATAAATATTTTTGTAAATAAGTAATCTTTTTATTTATTTCTTTACATATTTAGCTATAACAATACCTTTTTTCAGTCTTTTCAATTTTCATTTATTGAAATTTCATTCAAATTTTAGTATTTTCTCAGTCTTTGAGAGAATATCATTATAAAAACGATATTATATGACTATATTTGAAAATTACTAATCTTTTTATATATTTCTTTACATATGTAGCTAAGAACCTGTTTTAGTCTTCTCAATTTACCTTTATCGAAATTTCTTTCATTACTAAAATTTTTGTATTTTTCCAGTCATTGAGAGAATATCATTATAGAAACGAACTTATATCACTAATTTTGTTAATTACTAATTTCTTTATTTATTTCTTTAAATATTTACCTATAAATGTACCTATTTTCAGTTTCTCAATTTTCTTCTATTGATATTTCTTTCATTACTGAAATTTTCTCAGTCTTTGAAAGAATGTCATTATAAAGACTATATTATATAAATATTTTTGTAAATAAGTGATCTTTTTATTTATTTCTTTCTCAATCTATGAGAGAATATCATTATAAAAACGATATTATATAACTATATTTGAAAATTACTAATCTTTTTATTTAATTCTTTATATATTTAGCTATAACAATACCTTTTTTTAATCTTTTCAATTTTCATTTATTGAAATTTCTTTCATTAATGAAATTTTCGAATTTACTTAGTCTTCACTATAAAGATTATATATTTTTATAAATTATTAATGTTTTTATTTATTTATTTAAATATTTACCTATAAATGTACCTATTTTCAGTTTTCTCAATTTTCTTCTATTGAAATAAATAAGTAATCTAATAAGTAAGTAAATAAGTGATCTTTTTATTTATTTCTTTACATATTTAGCTATAACAATACCTTTNNNNAAATTTTAGTATATTCTTAGTCTTTGAGAGAATATCATTATAAAAACGATATTATATGACTAAATCTGAAAATTACTAATATTTTTACATATTTAGCTTAGAACCTGTTTCAGTATTCTCAATTTTCTTATATCGAAATTTCTTTCATTACTGAAATTTTTGTATTTTTCCAGTCATTGAGAGAATATCATTATAAAAACTATGTTATATCACTAATTTTGTTAATTACTATTTTTTTATTTATTTCTTTAAATATTAACAACGTTTTTTCAGTATTTTCAATTTTTTATTAAATTAAATCTGCTTTCAATACTGAAAAAAATATATTTTCTCAGCCTTCGAGAGTATATCATTATAAAAAGTATATTATATCATTATTTTTATAAATTAGTGATCTTTTTATTTATTTCATTACATATTTAGCTATAAAAATAACTTTTTTTTCAGTCTTCACAATTTTCTTCTATTGAAATTTGTTTCGTTACTTAGTTTCTCAGTATTTGAGAGAATAATATTATAAAGTCGATATTATATAAGAATTTTTTTTTAAATTAGGGATCTTTTTTAAATTATTTCTTAACATATTTAGCTATAAAAATACCTTTTTCAGTCTTTACAATTTTCTTCTTTAAACCTGAAATATTTCCTATAAAGTAACATTTTGCATTACTTTTATCTGATTTATTTTTGTATTTTACTTTTTTCATTATATTTACGGCTTTATCTCAGATACAAAATTGTGTATATGAGCCCATATTTTTACTTAGTACAGACAAATTTGGAGAGAAATAAACTTTAATGTATTGAATCACGAGACTAACCTACATGAGAAATTATTATTGGTATGCCTAAATATATATGAATATCTTTCTTGTCTACATTACACTTTATTTCGCAGTTACTTAATAGAAATAACTGTTTTTTCTTTTCAATTATGAAAATTCAATTGAGAAAAACAGAAGTTGATGAACTGTTGGGAAGGCGAAGGATGAAGCACGAAACGAACGAAAAAGCAATTCAAACTGAACAAATATTATTATTTTCGGAGAGGCATTTAAATCTGAGCCTATCGCGCGAATCAAATTATTCAACGATCCTGTCTCCTTTATATGAATATAATTTAAATAAAGCTTAATCACTCCCACACCTCGGAGGTCGTGAAGACCAGATCGTGACACAAGTTGGATATGCCTTCTCCTCCTCTTCCTTCATCTCCTCCTCTCACCACCCTTCGTGCTCCGACCTCCCTTCACGCCGCATCTCGAACCTCGCCCATCTGCATCATCCAAATAAATCCATCCAACGATATCAATCCGAATATCAGATCAAAAATCCAGAACTTCCAGAGGTCGCCCATATAAACTGTAAACGAAATTACGAACTTTGCCCACTTGGACACACACACAATGCGATGAATTAGTTGGCCACGACGCAATTAGTTTTAACGAAGTTGGCTCATATATAGGTATACACACACATGTATAAGTTGGTGTGTTTTCTCGGAGCAGTCAGATGAAAGAAAACAGAAATAACAAGAGTCGAAGAGAAATGCGAAAAACTTCACTTATTAAGAATGTTATAAGTATAAGATATTAGTGTGGAGGAGACGAGGAACGTCGGGCGTCGCGTTTAAAACGGTCCAGAGCGAGACGGAGGATGTATATTAAGAAAATAGGGTAGTTAAGAAAATTGGCAAAGTAGTTATACTTGTATCTCCGTCCGAGTTATTAGATTTAGCCGTGGTCCGACGTACGAGGGGAGCGGATCTATCCAACTAATTAAAAGGAGCGGAAAAATCCTTTGCCAGATCTTTACTTATTACCATAACATCAATAATAACTATAATAAATAAATTGTAAAAAAATTCTATAAGGAAATTGTTCTTATTTGCGTGCCTCATTTTATTCCTATTACAATTTTTTTTCAGAAACGTGCATTTATTTCCTCATATTTTAGCGTGCTCGTATTAATTGGTTATTATTTCAGTTCGATCTATAAATATCGCGGATTTAAATGCGTATGCTAAACAGCAGTTCGCTCGAGTCCTCGATTTGTCGTTTCTTTATGTTTCGTTTCTCTGTAATCTAATAATAGCTCAAAGTACAATTGCAACGAGCATTAAGAACTTTTCAACATCGAACATGAACTAAATACCAGCAATTGTTGCTGCTGCTCTTGCACTTATACATTTATTTTAATATACACGTTGGATATTTTATATACCTCCAAGCAATTTGTTTATTTACATACAGTTTTTCTACTCTAATTATCTGTAACAAATATATAAAATAATTTATTTCTCCTTATAAATTATAAAATTAGGTAACTATTACTTAACGAAATTCTTTTCAAAAACTATTGAATTTTGCTAAAATTTCGTCATTAGTAATTTACACAAAAGTTCGGAAAAAATCTTGAGAAATTTTCTTACACTAGCAAAACTTTACTTTTCAACATTATTTATACACTTTTTTTAATGAATTATTAAGTGTAAATTAGAAAATATTCTTTGGGATTAAATTCATAGAGACAACAGTTTTTTTTAGCGAAATACCAGGATTCAAATCTTGAAGATGGATATAATAGATGATTTATAAATAAATTTGACTGAAGATTAAGATTACAACTTGACATTTGACTTATTGATGATTCGTTTAGAACAAGATACAAATACAAGTCCTTAATATGATTATGATGATGATTTTGTAACTTCTGTAGTCATGGTGATGATATGAATTGTAGCAATTCTTATTCGTTGTAAATTATGTTATGTATACAAATATTTATTGTAAACAACATTAGGAAACTATTACATAAGACAATTCTCAAAAACCTATTGAATTTTAGAAAACTCGATTAACTTACAGAAACAAGTATTCATATATTATTGATCATTATCATTAACTTACACAAAAGATAAAAAAAAAGTTGATAATGTTAAAATATTGATAAACTTACCAAAACCTTGCAAATATTTACAAGAAACAAAGAAATAATTTCAGATTTCAAATCTTTTTTAACAAAAATTTTGAATTAATTTGAAAAGTAAAAAATATTCTATTAGGTTCATTGAGACAACAGTTTTTTTTAGCGAAATACCAGGATTCAAATCTTCAAGATGGATATAATAGACGATTTATAAATAAGTTTGCCTGAAGATTAAGACTACAACTTGACATTTAACTTATTGATGAATCGTTTAGAACAAGATACAAATGCAAGTTCTTAATATGATTATGATGATGATGATTCTGTAACTTCTGTAGTCAGGATGATGATATGAATTGTAGCAATTCTTATTCGTTGTAAATTATGTTATGTATACAAATATTTAGTGTAAACAACATTAGGAAACTTTTAGAAAACTCGATTAACTTACAGAAACAAGTATTCATATATTATTGATCATTATCATTAACTTACACAAAAGATAAAAAAAATTGATAATGTTAAAACATTGATAAACTTACCAAAACCTTGCAAATATTTACAAGAAACAAAGAAATAATTTCAGATTACAGTTATTATTCAAAATATCTTTTTTGTTACAAAAAAATTGAAAAGTACAAAATATTCGATTAGGTTTAGAGAAATATTTGGATACAAAACTTGAAGATGGATATAATAGATGATTTGGAAATAAGTTTGTCTGAAGATGAAGATATATCAATGATTCGGTTAGAACAAGGTATAGATATAAGTTATACAGATGATGATGATTTTGTAACTTCTGAAAAATGTAGTCATGATTGGAAATAACATTGTGTATTTGTATATTATTTACTGTAAACTTAATAAAAGAAAATTTTATACTTAAAATTCATGTCTTTTCTTTAAATCTACTTTAACTTTAAGAAATAAGAAAATATCTAATTCTATATCAATTTTAAATTTTCTATTAGCTAATGTTCATGAGAGTTAACTAGCATGGATTAAGTAAGTATAACATTGTATGTTCTTTTCGATTAGTAAATGTAAATATAGAGCAGTCTAATCGCGAATTATGATATCGAAATGGAGGTGTCGTAAAGCCGGAGTTTAACTATAATTTAACGGTCGCTTGTTTAAATTGGGTTAAGCTCTCCGCTACTTTTTGTGCTTGAAATACCGCGTTTCGAATACGTATTAAGACAGCAATTTAATAATGATTGGTGATCGTAAAGCAATGCCACGACCGGCGAAATGGTGATAAAAGCCTTCGACCTCATTAAAACCGATTATGACATTATTTCATTGGGAAAAAACAAAAAGGATGAAAGTCGTACATCTTTATAGATATAAAAATATGTGCGAATTCGGGAGAGATGGGGAAATATGTTTGTGGAAAAAGGATGGAGAGAAGTATGAGCAATATGAATTCTTCCATCAGAATTGCAAATGCATAGAGTTGAAATTAATAGGAAGCAGACGTGCAATTTGAGCCTTATCGCGTTTTAATATCGACGCCTGCATTAACCCTCTCCGAGCGTCGTTATTAGACCAATTTCGGAATCATAACGTGCCGCACATTCACGTGAATTCAAAGCATCTTCCCTCATCTATCTATACCTCAAAGGTTCATCAACATACGAAATGAAAACCTTAGACAAAAAGAAGCAACTAATGATACTTCTCCATATAGATATACCAGGTTATTACATGGAAATGTTTGTAGAAGAAACCAAAATTTAACTATTTAAAAAAAAAACATATCTTCAGGTCTATTTGTTAATTTTAATCAAAGTTAAGCCATGTAAACTAAGTAGGTTTCATTTAAAAAAAATCGAAGACAAAAGGAGCAAATAATGATACTTCTTCATAAAGATTAGATGGAATTAAATTGTAACTATTTGTGGACGAGCGGCGGATATATCCGCCCTTTGTTCAAAAGACGTAAAAACACAATATATTAATACATAGAAGTTTGGCAAAAAGAGTTGAAAATCCATCCTCAGGTCTGTTTGTTAATTTTAATCAAAGTTAAGCCATGTAAACTAAGTAGGTTTCATTTAAAAAAAATCAAAGACAAAAGGAGCAAATAATGATACTTATTCATATAGATTAGATGGAAATTAAATGTAACTATTTGTGGACGAGCGGAGGATATATCCGCCCTTTGTTCAAAAGACTTAAAAACACAACATATTAATACATAAAAGTTTGGCAAAAAGAGTTGAAAATCCATCCGCAAGGAATTAACACAAACTAGGACAAAAACTAATGAATCCTTCTGGAATCGTTTCCAGAACAAACCAAAAGTTAACTGTAACAATTTTATATAACACAATTATTTGTATATCAATATGTAATTATGTTTTTTTTCTTAACTTTGAACAAAATTAAAAATGTTCGTTATAGAAACAGTTTTTTTTTAAGAATTTCTCGATACAAACATGAAATTAAACATAATTGTGAAAAACAGTGTTCTTTCATTTATATTTAGTAAAATTGATGCGTGCCAATTGAAAGATATGCAATTTTGTGGTCATCACGTGCAATTAATAATTTATCAGAACGCGAGCAGACTGCAATTTGCATATTGAGTCGGGCGGTATTAAAAGTAGTGTCGTGCAGTGTAATTTTCCGCGTTTCGCGTTTGCCGCCGTACCGTTTCTGCAAAATACGTGGAAACTCAGGAGGCATCAGGTCTTCCGTCCACGAAACACTTGAAAATACCGCAAGGATTTTGCTACGAGACTACTCAATTCTACTAGATTGAACACATCAAACGAACTTCTGCTCTCTCTCTATCTTTCTTTACTCGTCTATTGCAATTTTGTTCACATACAAATACAAATATTTATTACAACTTATATTATTATGTAATTTAATTAGTTAATTTAATTAGTTAATTAAATAAGCAAAATTCATGTTTAATTTAAAAAAAAATAGTGAAAAAAATCATCCTAAAATTATTAAAAATAAACTAATTTTTTTAATGAAATTAAGTAAAATTAATAAAAATTTAATTCGTGGGTAGTTTTAATATTCAATTCTACTAGATTGAACACATCAAACGAACTTCTGCTCTTTCTCTATCTTTCTTCAATTTCCTATTTCAATTTTCTTCACAAACAAATACAAATATTTATTAGAACTTATATTATTATGTAATTATACAATTAGTTAATTAAATAAGCAAAATTCATGTTTAATTTTAAAGAAAAGTGAAAAAAAACATCCTAAATCATTAATTATTAAAAATAAACTAATTGTTTGAATGAAATGAAGTAAAATTAATAAAAATTTAATTTGTGGGTAGTTTTAATATTAAAAATTAATTATAAAAAAATAAGCAAAATTTGTCTATATTTCCAAGATGGAAAAGAACTTCTTGTTTAGATGAAAAATTTACATAAAAAATGAAAATTAGAAGGAATTTATAATACTTTTTTTTGTTAGTTTGAAGATAATCATAATTTCTTTTAAAATTATTATAAAATTTATGGCAAGATTGAAAAAAATAATTTATAATGATTATTATATTAACAAGGAAATTCGTGAGTTTAGTTTATTTGCACTCTTATGAACTTATATGAAATAAAGGGCCTTATATGAAATAAGGGGGCAAGTTTAAAAAAATGTGAGAGCAAGGGGAGCAAATTTCGCCGGACATTCTGTTGGTGTATGTAAATTGTGGTTAGTTCTAGTGTTAATAATGCAAAATAAATATTTTACTGCTGGGATAAAAATTGTAATAGGTCGAAGGACTGTGAGGAGTTAAGAAAAAAAAAGATGTACGTGATTTGGGGACGTGCGTGGGAGCAAACGTGGAATTGGCTCCAGTTTTATGTGAGATTTAAATGAATATTTAAAACGATGCTGTGTGGTGTGGTGTCCCGATGTCTGTGTGCGTGTATAATCTTTATGATTAATCGTCTTGGCTTCCGTGTGTGTCCTCTTACCATACACACACACACTAACAATACCATCTCCTTATATTTTCCTTCCATCTTATAGGATCGGTATAAAGTCATTCATACTTTGGACGTGACAGTGAAACTAATAAGTCGGACAATATCTGTACGTGGGATCTATATGCGAGACCGGGAGTTAAGTTATGGCAATAAGAAGAAAAAGAGTTAACGAGTTAATCCCAAGGAAAAAAAATAGTTAAAATTCATCAATTCGTGGAATGCTTTCGTTTTTTTTTTCCTGTTTTTGTTTTCAGTTACGATGAGACGGTTGTCCTGGGCAAGGGTTACTTTGTGAATTAAAAGTTGATGCTCTCTCTCTCTGGTGGGGCGAAGCGAAAAGGAGGAGGAGGACATCCTCGATAACCCATTCACGATTCCGAGCACCGCACGTTATAATTGTTCATTATTTCACCGCCCTCGACTGCTCTCTCTTCCTCTCGCCTCGCACAGCCTCGACCCATCCTCTTCTACAACCTCCTTCTCCTCTCACTCTTTCATTATCTCTGTCTCTTTTTGTCTTTCTCAGAGACCCAAGTACAAAGGCACAATTGTGATGTCCATTTGCATTTATATTCTATTCAAGTGCGCACGGCTGATAAACATCACTAAAAGACAGTACGCGCTTTACGAATTAACAAACTCAAAAACCCAGCCAGACTAATCCCCATTCATATGACTTGACCAACTCCATCCTCATGTACTTTTACATGCATACACTATATATCTCATTCTTTCCTTCTGTTTCTCACTCACTCTTAACGTTTTCTTTCATCCTCACCACCACCAGTCATCATCATCATTATTATCATCATCAGGCTGGACCGAATCAAATGTAAACCAGATTTGAATGGGCGATTTCTTGTTTTTACAGTTGAACACGTGTCCAGTTCCCATATGCTCGTTACGTTTTATTACGCGTTTTGTTGAAATTAAATTATTATTATTATTTTTGTTGTCACAAGGAGGAATATGAAGACGAATAAGAATAAGGAAGATGGAGAACGAGGAGGAAAGAAGACAACGCGTGGAGATTGAAGAAAGGCGAGATCAGTTTTGGAGTTAAGAAACTTTCCTTGGAATTATGATCAGCAAGTACTGTACCGCGAATCATTAGCAAACGAGATTGTTTCTCTCGATTGAATTCATCACTTTTAAACCACATTTTCTTAATGATATGTAGATTTTCGATATTAAAATATATACAGTTAAATAATATAATTTATTTAATAAATTTTAGTCTTTATCTAGACAATTTTCAACTATTAATAATAATAATAATCGTCTGTTGTCTTATATCTACTTATTTAAGGTAAGAAAGTAATGACTTACAGAAAAAAAAACAATTTTCGGATAAATCAAAATTTCATATTCTTTTTTTAAAATTTATATTTAATTCATTGTTATGTAAAATCTTATTTGCTAAATAGATTTTTATAACGAATTAATATTTATTTAAGGCAGTGAATTCATATTTTAAACTATTTCAATCAAAATGACAAATATTGAAAATTAATCCAATTTTGTCTATACATTTTTTTTTCACTTATTTTCTATATAAAATTTATTATTCAAGTTTCTATTAACATTTGATATTTATTTCTTTCGTATATAAACTCACTTATTTACTACTTTTCTAGAATATATAACAAACATATTTATGTAAAGATGATATAATTATTAAAGATATTATAGTAAAATACAAAAATCTTAAAAATTAATCTACAATTTCACTTCCATTTTGATTAATTTATTCATTTCAAACTTAATCCCCAGATTTCTTACATTTACTAAAGACAATTATACAAAAATAAAAACGTAAACTTTTTGATTCAAAAATACAAATTCTAAAGTAAATTAAAAAAAAAAAACGTCCAATGATTGAAAATTTTAGGAAAAAATGACAAAATATGTAAAAATGATTCAATAAAAGTATTGAAACAAAATTTCTAAATTAGGGTAAATATATTTTGGATCAAAATTGAACTTGATGAAAAACACGAAATTAGTTATAGAATAGATTGTAAACAAAAATATAGAAAAAAAGTTGATAAAAGCAGTAATAGAAAAATATTTCTTAATTCATTTACATAGAATTTCATCTTCTTTCTTTTAATTGAATTTGATTAAGTTTAGTTCATTAAGAGTACAAAATTACTCCAGGCAACAAGTTTTATTTCTATTTTGTATGGAACAGCCAATTATAGAAATTTTGTGAAAAAATTTTCCAAAATATAGAGCAAATATGTCAGAAAAAAGAACTTATAAAAAAAGTTCATAAAAGTAGAAATTTTTGGATATATTTGCTTTTGATATAAATTGTAATAGAAAAACATTTCTGAATTAATTTACCTTAAATTTTCTTTCTTTTAATTAAATTTGATTAATTTAAATGATTAAGTGTGCAAAGTTACACAAGACAACAATATTTTGTATAAAACTGCTAATGATTGAAAATTTAGGAAAAAATGCCAACATTTGTAAATTAGGATAAATATATTTTTGATCAAAATTGAACTTGTTGAAAAACACGAAATTAGTTACACAATAGATTACAAAAAATATAGAAAACAAAAGTTGATAAAAGCAGTAATTGAAATATATTTCTTAATTCATTTACATACAATTTTATCTTCTTTCTTTTAATTGAATTTGATTAAGTTTAGTTCATTAAGAGTACAAAATTACACCAGGTAACAAGTTTATTTATATTATGTATGAAACAGTCTATTTCTATAATTGTGAACAAAAATGCCAAAATATAGAGCAAATATGTCAGAAAAAAGAACTTATAAAAAAAGTTCATGAAAGTAGTAATTTCTTGAGATATTTGCTTTTAATATAAATTGTAATTTCTCAATTCATTTACCTTAAATTAAATTTTCTTTCTTTTAATTAAATTTGATTAATTTTAATGATTAAGTGTGCAAAGTTACAGAAAGCAACAAGTTTTATTTCTATTTTGTTGTGAACAAAAATGATAAAAGTTGTAATTTTTTGAGATATGTGTAAGCAGATTGTTCGATTATCCGAACAGAAAACAGCGCTCTCTCTCCGTACATGGTATTTAACCATGGTAATGCATATCTCATGCGAGTAATGCACCATTTCTCTGAGAAGTAAACGACTTAATGCTAGAACAAGCAATAATGAGAGAGCAACGAGAAGGTTGAAAAAATAAAATAAATATAAAATGGAGATGGCGAACGCGTACATACTACATGCACATGCAATGCAACAAACGGCACTAACTATACGCAACCCGTACGGTTATTCAATAACGCTAATTCAAATTGCTATAACAATATAATAATATCGCATGCAAGCAATAAATTGCGCGCGGAATTTCTGCTTATTATTTCCATCAACAACTTCGGCATAATAAGATCCGTCATATATGCATATTACTTTTTATACTTATTTACTCGTACATTATTATTTTTTTTATTATCTCTCCCACCATTTTGATCGTCATGAGTATTAGAGTGCATTATTATCATCATCATCAACCGTGGATAATTATTTAATTCTTTAGTTTGCCTTCTTCTTCTTCTACGTTTTTATTTGTATTTGTATTTGGCATCGTTAGAGCGTTGTTAAGGCACGAGCTGGGAATTTCGCAATTCCTGCATTACGCTCCTCTCTATGCAGAAATCGCATTTCGAATCCAATTAACCGAGGCTCCGTTAACTTCCATTCGGAATTAACTTCATTCCCGAGATTAATGCTTCGTATAACCACATTGTATCGTTTAATTATTGCACGGGGTGCGTTTCTTTGCGCGGAAACCGTTTTCTATAAGCCATTCATCTTCTTGTCTCATTGTTAATTAAACTTGGATTAAAACCTATCTACAGTTTCAACCGCACCTAATTCTTTTTTTTCCCTCTTTCTTTCAACAATACTAAAGTTTCAAGTAAAACTAAGAAACCTATCTCAATCATTACAACTTCATTCATAATTTACAACAAAAGGAATCTAATTACTATTAATTACATTTATAGTAGACTTACACAGTAATTCATGTTTAAATCGAAATTGTAACTTATTTAATGTAAAAACTATAGGTGTAAAAGAAATACCGTGTAAAACGAGGTATAAGCAGATTATGACAACTAATTTTAAAAATTTATCATTTTTAATCAATTTATTTACATATTTTTTCAAAATTAAATTTTCATTGTAAATATTTTCTCAATAAATGAAAATAAAGCAATAAAAATAACATTTACATACAAGTATAGAAATGAACTAGTTAAATTATTGTAAAAACATAATTTTATTGAATTTCATTTCTAGTTTTCTTATATTATAGAAAACTAGAAATCAAATTTCTTTAGTCTTTAAATTAATCAATTTTTATTTATTTTTAATTAAATCTTTGACAATTTTACTTTCCTGAATAAATATGAGAAAACTAGTTTATAAATGAGTTTATATACGTAATAAATAACTAAATAAAGATTTTATAAGGATGAATTTGGAAAATTTTAAATCAATTTAATCTCTTATTTTTTAATTAAATCCTTTAAATTAAGTTGATAATAAACCTGAGATTATTACGAAGTTTAATCAAATTTTAAAGGTGTAATTTTCTTTATAAATATTCAAGAATCTTCACCCCCACGGACTAAAAAATGAGAGATGAATGAAAAAAGCAGCGTAATTGTATAATGGGATTAAATGTAAAATGTAAGTGTACAAACAGAAGGGATGAAAGTAAATTCGAGGGTAGAAAAAGAAGCTGAAACTGAGAAAACAACAAAAGATTAAATTAAAAAAAAATAAGTACGATTCCAGAAAGAACAAGTTCTAAAGAAACGCTTAATTTCTGGTTCACCGTCTTCGTTGTAGTCGTCCCTTCGTGGACGCAATTAAAGCTAATTCATATTCCGTGAGTGAACTACATAGAAACGGAGGAGAAACAATGACGACTTTAGGGTTTATAGATCGTCAGATAATGCGGTGGTTCCGAGAACGTCGAGATGTTAACTGAAACCACACGTGATACAACAATAGTTATTATGCCCTTTGTACGCACGTGTACGGGGACGGAGTGCTCTCTTTGTATGAGTTATTATTATTATTTGTTGCTTCATGATGATTACCGTGATGAGGATGGTGTGGATGATCACGACAAGCACTTACAAATATAAATATTTTAACACAATACTTTATTTAACGCTAATATAAATCTTTGTCTTCTATACAGAAAATCTTATAAAATTTGCAAATCTGTAGTTTTATACACAGTTAAATTTCAGTAATAATAATTAGTATAATTATAAATTTTAGAAAATACCAATTTTTATACGTTATACAAACTGTTTAATTAATTTTGCATTCAAATAAAATATCTTTAAAATTATAAATATTTACTTTACTAAAACTGAACTAAAGCAATCAACAAATTTGTTAAACTAATTTACTCAATATTTTTACTTGAAAACACACAAAAATAACAGTAAAAATGTTTCTTTCAACAAAATTTTAATTACTTTTACTTGAAGAATTATTAAAAATACAAATTTTCAATAAGATTTGTCTTAATTTTTAAATAGAATTCTTCAAATATATTTGTAAATTTTATCATATAGTGTATACCCACCTTTATTTAAACTTTAATTTGGTAAATTGTAACTGATTCTAATTGAGATTTTAACGCATTTTGTTCAAAAAGTAAATTTAAACATTTTTCCTATTTTTTATATAAAATGCTTCAAATATCAATTGTGTATATGAAAGAATCATATAGACTTTACTCACCTTTATATAAAAGTCAAATTTGATAGATTCCAACTGATTTCAATTGAGATATTTTAACACATTTTGAAGAAAAAGTAAATTTAAATATATTTTCTAATATTTCTATTCTTACACTAATTTTATTTAATAAATCGTAAAAAAATGTAATAATCTTTGTAGACTAATAAAATTTGGTAAAGCAAAAGAAATATTAGACAGAATTCGAAAAAAATACGTATTTTCAATAAGATTTTTCCAATTTAACATATAATTCTTCACATATAATATGTTTATATGAAAGAAACAAATAGTGTTTACCCACCTTTATTTAAACGTCAATTTTGGTAGATTCCAATTGAGATTTTAACGTATTTTATTTTGAAGTAAATTTTTCATATTTTCTTTTCTTATACTAATTTTATTAAATAAATTGTGGAAAAAAAATGTAAGAAATTTTGTACTTAATAAAATTTGGTAAAGCAAAAGGAATATTACAAGAAATTACATATTTTCTATAAGATTTTTCCTAATTTTTACTTAGAATTTTTCAAATATCATTTGTGTATATGAAAGAAACATATAGTGTTTACCCACCTTTACTTATCAATTTTGATTGATTCCACCTGTTTCCAATTGAGATTTTAACGCATTTTGTTCAAAAAATAAATTTTAATAGTTTCTTTTCTTATACTAATTTTATTAAATAAATTGTGGAAAAAAAATGTAAGAAATTTTGTACTTAATAAAATTTGGTAAAGCAAAAGGAATATTACAAGAAATTACATATTTTCTATAAGATTTTTCCTAATTTTTACATAGAATTCTTCAAATATCATTTGTGTATATGAAAGAATCTTATAGTGTTTACCCACCTTTACTTAAAAGTGAATTTTGATTTATTTTACCTGTTTCCAATTGAGATTTTAACGCAATTTGTTCAAAAAGTAAATTTATTTTTTTTTTCCAAATTTCATTTGTTGTAAAGTTATTTGTTTATATGAGAGAATCATATAGTCTTTACTCACCTTTATATAAAAGTCAAATTAGATAAATTCCAACTGATTCCAATTGAGATTTTTTAACACATTTTGAAGATAAAGTCAATTTATATATTTTTTCTAATATTTCTATTCTAACACTAATTTTATTTAATAAATGATAAAAAAATGTAAGAATCTTTGTAGACTAATAAAATTTGGTAAAGCAAAAGGAATAATAGACAGAATTAGAAAAAAAAACACGAATTTTCAATAAGATTTCTCAAATTTTTTATATAAATCTTTAAATATAATATGTTTATATGAAAGAAACAAATAGTGTTTACCCACCTTTATTTAAACGTCAATTTGGTAGATTCCAATTGAGAATTTAACGTATTTTATTTTGAAGTAAATTTTTTATATTTTCTTTTCTTAACTAATTTTATAAAATCAATTGTGGAAAAAAAAAATGTAAGAAATTATGTAATTAATAAAATTTGGTAAAGCAAAAGGAATATTACAAGAAATTACATATTTTCGATAAGATTTTTCCTAATTTTTACCTAGAATTCTTCAAATATCATTTGTGTATATGAAATAATGTTATAGTGTTTACGCACCTTTACTTAAAAGTCAATTTTGATTGATTCCACCTGTTTCCAATTGAGATTTTAACGCTTTTGTTCAAAACGTAAATTTAAACATTTTCTTTTCTAATACTAATGTTATTAAATAAATTATGTGAAAAAATGTAAGAAATTTTGTAGCTTAATAAAATTTGGTAAATCAAAAGGAATATTAGACAGACAGTTTTAATGATCATTAGATAAAGAATTGCGGCTGAGAATAGACCAGAAGTGGTTTTCCTGAAATTAAGAACTCTTTGAAGTGTCGTCTACAAATTTAACACAGCGTTACCTCAAAGTGCGAAATTCCTTTTCATCGAAATTTATATTTGCTCATATTAAAACATATCCAGATGCGTCTACACTTAGGAACCACACAGCATAATAAAAAAAATACTTATATAGTTTAGTTTATTCCACTTAGTTCATTTATATAAGAAAAAACAAATATAAAAATACGTTTACAATTTAGTTTATTCCGCTTAGTTCATTTATATAACAAAATAAAAATGAGAGAAGATTAAGGAGAAGACAAAAAAAACTATTTTTTCTTCGCATTGCCGTCTACAAATTTAACACAGCGTTAACTCAAAGTGCGAACTTCCTTTTCATCGAAATTTATATTTGCTCATATTAAAACATATCCAGATGCGTCTACACTTAGGAACCACATAGCATAATAAAAAAAAACTTATATAGTTTACTTTATTCCACTTAGTTCATTTATATAAGAATAAAAACAAATATAAAAATACGTTTATAATTTAGTTTATTCCGCTTAGTTCC
>NW_017099279.1:0-28570 GCF_001412225.1 Nicrophorus vespilloides
AATTTCCCTATTTTCTTTTTAATTCCTCCCGGGTGTGCGGTCACGCGTTTGCTCTCATTTGCTGTGAATGAGAGCAGCGAGCTTCCACGTGGCCGCATGTCCAGGTGCCAAAGGTATATCATCTTCTCTCGAAGATGATAACCAGGTATCAATTCAAGCGCAAAACATAGCCTCTGAATTGATTCAAGACCGTTTCGCATTTTACCTTCACGAGGTTGCACCTGTTTCATACAGAATATGCTACGGATCTCGTTTTGATCCACTTAATTTATCATTCGCTGGTTTATCTATGGGATTAAAATTAAATTATATATTAAAAAATTATCAATTATATACATACCCATACACATGTTTCGCACTGGAAAGAAGCCTCTCGGGTCTCCCGACAGAAGTTTTTGTTCTCAATAACTGTATACCTTATCCATATGTATCTATATTATAGATCATTTGAACAATTCTACGCTCGAATTTTTCATTTCTAGAAAACAACCAAATTATACAAACAAATATGGCGCATCGACAAAGTTGAATGACGATTGCCAAAATTCGCTAAAAAGTTCGGAATTTTGATATTGTGGGGACTATGGTTGTCGGGATTATGGTTGTCGAAATTTTAACACTGTCGGGATTTCGATATAAATCCAATCAATTGTATAGGCAACACAAAATACAAGACATAATTGAGGATAGAAGAACTTTTGACAGAGGGTATAACACACGTGACAACATACACGTAAATATAACCTCAATCTTTCAAGCATTGCAGTAAGCAAGAGCAGCAGTGCCAGTAATAACTAGTAGTAAAAGTAACACATAAGTTTAAGTAAAAAAAAATGAATCGTGGTAATAACTTTAGAGGAAACAGAAGAGGAGGCAGAGGAAGAGGACGTGGTGGTTTTCGTGGTAGAGGTCGTGGAGGTAATAGAGAGAAAGGTGGATTCCAATCTAACTTCCACATACAGCCTGAGAAACTTTGCGAAACAGAAGCTTGCATTACTGAATATATTAGCAGTTGTGAAGGTTTTTCAGGTGTACTTAAGTCATGTTATTCTGATTTCCATGTGAATGAAATTAACTTGAACAAAGAGGTTGGTGTAATTACAAACCAACAGATTCCAGAAGCTTTCAAGCTGAAGAAACTGGAGAAACCACCAACAGAAACTCCTATGGCACAGATAAGTCAGGAGAAATGGGATGCTATTTTGGTTATGCTTGAGTCCAAAGACGAAGTCAAAGTGGAACTTGATGTGACAGAATTTACTAAAGATCAACGAAGTGAAGTGCATCAACAGCTGAAAGATATATTCAGAGAGAAAATAGTAAGCTCAACAGTAGTAGATGGAGAATCCAAAACTATTCAGTTACAGAAATTTTCTAAAAATGGTAAGCTATATAACTTTAACCATATGTTGGAAAGTATGTCATATAATTTTATTTGTTTATTGTTTTAGCAAGTATGAGGAATCAAAGTGTTCAGTGGCCAAAAGAGTGTGGTGAATATGTTCACTTTTTATTAAGTAAAGAGAATTTGGATACAATGGATGCTGTAATGAAATTGGGCAATGTGTTGCACATAAAGAGTTCAGCATTTAATTATGCAGGGGTAAAAGACAGGAGAGCAAAAACCACTCAGTGGCTTAGTTTAAGGAAAGTTGAACCATGGAAGCTTTTATTCAAGACAAAATGTTACAAAAATATGCATGTGGGAAACATAACATTCAAAGATAAACCCCTAAAGCTTGGTCAGCTTTGGGGCAACAGATTCAAAATAGCTTTAAGAAATGTTACTGCTGATGAGACACTTATAAATACAGCTTTAGAATCTCTGAAAGAAAAAGGTTTCATTAACTACTATGGTTTGCAACGTTTTGGAAATGATAAGGAAGTGCCAACTTTTAAGATTGGCATCAAACTCTTGCAGGGAAACTTTAAGGAAGCTGTCAACTTAATTTTGAAGCCTAAGAAATGTGAGAATCCCACTTTAGATATAACACTTGCCAAAATTATTTATGAGGAATCTGGAAATGCGAAAAAAGCTTGTGAAAAATTGAACAGACATACTTCATGCATTGAATCCACATTATTACAAGCACTAGCCAAACATGCATCAACAGATTATGTAACTGCTCTTGAAGCTGTAAGTATTAGTATTTTTTTTACGTTTAAATATTTATAATTATGGTTTATAGGTTCCTAGAAATACAAGACTATTGTACATTCATTCCTATCAAAGTTTGGTTTGGAATGAAGTTGTCTCGAAAAGGATCAAACAGTTTGGTTTACTGCCAATCGTTGGAGATTTAGTGTTAATTGAAGAAGATAATGCTGATCAAATGGAAACTAATTCTACAGTGGAATCTAATTGTAATGAACAAAGTAAAGATAAGGAAGAACTTGGTAAGTAATATTGAAACTACTTCAACACCATAAAAACTAATTTCATTTATAGAAAACAAAACAGATAAATCTGAAAAGGAATCTATGAACACTGAGACTGCCACTGACTTGAATGCTGAAGAAAAGATTAATGAAACTGGTAATGAAACTAAGAATGAAACGTTTTATGCAATAACTTACTTATTACCTTTTATTATTTTAGAGACCATTGTTGCTGAAAACGAAGAGACTGAAGGTAGTATTTTCAATATAATATTTATTTTATTAACTAACTTATAAAATTATTATAGAAATGACTGACAATCCACCAAAGGTGAAAATTTTAACAGAGGACGATTTAAAGAATTATACAATTTTTGATATTGTGCTACCACTGCCAGGGCATAATGTTATTTATCCCAATAATGAAATTAAAAAGATATATGAAGATATTTTAGCTAGGCACGGTTTTAGACTTGAGATGCCCAAACAGAAAGTCAAGTAATAATAATCACACTATTATATTGATTAAGAAATAATACAATTATTATGTTATAGATCATATTCACTAAGTGGCAACTATAGAAAACTAATAGAGTTACCACAAGATTTAGAATGGAAGTGTATAAAGTATAATCAACCAAGAGATCTTT
This sequence comes from Nicrophorus vespilloides, assembly GCF_001412225.1. Taxonomy (NCBI): domain Eukaryota; kingdom Metazoa; phylum Arthropoda; class Insecta; order Coleoptera; family Silphidae; genus Nicrophorus; species Nicrophorus vespilloides. The sequence goes on from NW_017099279.1 coordinate 3,030, forward strand.
TAATAAGATCTGATTTTGAAGAGATGATTAAAATTAAAGAACCCGAAGATCCTAAAGGTATACAAATATTTTATAATTGATCTATACTAATATTGTTTTTGTTTTAGATGGAAAATTTAATAGTCTTGTAGTTAAATTTAATCTGGTATCTTCGTCTTATGCAACAATGGCATTGAGGGAAATCCTAAAAATTGATACATCGACACAGACTCACATAAAGTTGAATAAATATCACGAGACTCCTAATACAGAGCCCGCGAAAGAAGTCACCAGTAACAGTTTGTTAACTGACAAAGACAAATTTGAAGCTTTTAAGATGGCCGTTTTCGGAGATAACGAGGTCGAGGATGAAGAGAATTCCAGTAAAAGAAAGATCGACGAAGTTGAGACCGTTGTTTTCAAGAAGATGAAGGTCGAGGATGAAAAGAAAAAGGATGAAGGCATCAAGACTCAGGCGTCTTTGGTGTAATGTAACTTTTCATGAGCCTTTAAGTTACACTGAAGTGCAAACTTCTTCTTGCAAACGTCGCATTCGTACTGTTTCTCACCTACAAATAAGTTTCCGATTATTTGATTTTTATTTACATGTTTTTATCTTAAATAATATTGTTTGTTCATACCTGTGTGTATGAAATAATGATTTTTCAAATTGTTTGGTTTGCTGAATCCTCGGTAGCATGTGGGACATCGAAAAGGCCAAGAATTTGTGTGCAAATACATGTGGGATCGGAGATCTCCGGGCGTCGGGAACGATTTTGGGCAGACATCACATTTGTGCGGCTTATTCTGTTATATTATATACTTTAACTGTAATATTATATGTTTACTAGAGATCTCAAACTTACGGCTCTCTTATTTTCTTATAGTATTTTTAAGACTTTGCAAAGTCTCAGATTATTTTAAGCATTTGTTTTATACAAATTTATTACCCGTTGATACTAAGTTTGAGTCTCAATTTATATTATATTTTATAAATTATTAGAACATATTGGAGAAACGAAAGACTTTCATTACTGTTTACCTTTGTATGTGTCATTTTGTGGTAGTAGAGATTCGAGCTGGCTGTAAAACATTTGCCGCAAAGTGGACAAACGTGCGGCTTTAAACCAATATGAATTCTGCGATGGGTGTTTAATGAACTCGACGTAGAGAAGCCCTTTTTACATATATCGCAAATGTGTGGTTTTTCTCCTGAAATTTGTATTCTCTTCGTATGTTTAAAGTATATAAAAAATAAATAATTTACCGGTGTGGGTGCGAATGTGTCTCTTCAGGAGCGACGGCCTATCAAATGCCTTCTTGCAGTAGACGCACTTGAGATCCGGTTTGCGCTGACCGTTTCCGGTCTTCCGGAGAGACAGGTCGAGTGGCGTGTCCATAGGTTTTCATACTGAATTTAAAAATTTGCATATCGCATTTTATATAACGAATATCCATCCCCCACTTGATATCGTTCTGCTTGCAATAAAAGATATAAAAGATTTCTATAGCGCGACGAAAGTCTGCAGGGGGTAGTTCATTGGGGGTATGTCACACAGGTAATAAATCTAATTTCGCCAATAACATCGGCACGATCGATATGTGAAAAAAAACTAATTGCAATTCAACGAAAGTGATATAAAATCAAATATTTAATGTACACGGCTTAGTTTAATTGTGGTTTACGATAAAAAGGCTTTAATTAGTGCAATCATTGTAAATACAAGCAGTGTAAATATATTTTTTTTAAGGAAAAATGTATTCGAAACGATCATTTATCATTTTTATCTATTGTTGAAGAAGCTCTTTCAACTGTCTCTGCAACGCTGTATGATTAATGAAATTCCAATTTCCTTGTACATTTCATGTAAATAAACAGATCATTTTTCGATTTAGCAAAGTAATGTCGCATTGCTTACAACCTGTAAATTGCTAAATTTGTGACATTTATTCTTACATCTTTTACAATTAATAAATATCACAGATCGACCAATAAATTGTTTAATAACGAAAATTAATTGGCTGTAGAATCAACTTTTATTGGTTTATGTTTTATTGCAAGTAATTTTAAATTAGTAATTTCAGTACTAAATATTTATTTTCTTTGTCATTTAATCGTCTTCTAATTCCGTATCTGTTTGCAAAGACAAAATATATTGTGTTACAAAATGATTAAAATTGGCAGTGCGTTTAGAAAATTAATAAGTTTATAAAAAAATATTGACATCAATAATTATTTCATATGCGGTTCTTCAGTTACATCTTGGGATTATTATGAAACTACATTCAAATTTGTATGAGTAGGGTATTTTTTTTAAAATATTTATTGAATCACCCTGTATATGCCATTGCTATATGTATATAGAGTTGCCTAAGTAAATAACGCAATCTTTACATAGGAATTGTAGATCGGTTCCACCATCGATGGAACAACTCTGGTTGCATAATATCATACATGCACCTAGTATTATTGCACGTATGTTTATGTTAGCGGAAATCTTTACAATTTCAGCATTCTATACGAGTCTATATCGCAAACCCGACAACTGAAATCCCGACAATATCAAAATATCGACAAACATAATACCGACTGTATCAGAATCTCCACATTCATAATCCCGACAAACATAATCTCGACTATATCGAAAATTTTTACAATAATATTTTTAAATTATTTCGGAGCGTAGTCACCTTGTTCTACACTTTTATTATTAATAACAATAAATTATTATTAATTAATTTGATTTTGTTGAATTATTCATAATAAACCTTAACATTGTGAAATAATCTCAAATACAATTAGATTATAAAAGTTACTACGCTCCGGAATAATTTAATTTTAATCTCTTAATGTAGATATTTATTAATGAAAATTTCCAAAATTTCCGGATTTTTACTCGTTTAGTGAAACATATTAAAAAATACACATAATATGTTTACACAAGTTTTAAAAATGATGTAGAAGGCGCGCAATCCGGGACTTCTCTTCTCATCGTCACTCGTTATGCGAAACGTCGCTTGTTAAGCGAGGTTCCACTGTATATAATAATTCCACAATTTCTGAAAATTATGAAATTTTATAATTTTTTGATAGAAAGACTTTGTATATTATGTACATTATTATATTATAATTTTGCCAAACAGATATTTCGTTATTTATATTTTTTATGATTAATAATAATAATAACATAAATTTATTCCATACATAAAAAATAATATGTTTTGTAGCCAATTACTGCAACTTTCTGTCTTATTTATAAACAAACATATTTATTATAATATAAAGATGCTCTTGTATATTTCTTTGTGTGATAGGTACAGGTAATAGCGTTATTAAAAATGCATTTGTGAATATTCAATAAAGATTACACAGATTTTCCGATAACGGAGAGCGATTTAGCGCAGGCCCCTTCTCATTCAAGTCTGTGTCCAATATGCATAGCGTATCTGATTCGAACCGACACTATAATATGCCCAATCTTTGGACTACCAGTCGACCATAAAATAATGTCCTATAATCGTTGCTTAATCCCCACGATAACGAATACGAATCTATTCAAGCTCAGTTCTAATCCTTTAATAATAATAATACCAACGAGAAATATAAAATTATTTTTTCAACATATTTAAAAAATAATATAACAATTATTATAAAGTAATATTTTTTTAAAATTTATTTATTTACAGTTTATACATTAACATTTTTCATTCTGTATTTATTCACTACAGCAGTTCTTCGGGTTTCCTGGTATTGAGAGCGAGCTGCTTGTATCCTTTTACTTTTTTAGAAATTCTACCAATTTGATTTAAAATAATATAGTTTTTGTTTCTTCCTTTACTTCAGTTGTATAATTTCACCCGTTTTGTAATTATACAAATGTTTAGCGCATCCGTTAATTTGCATATTTGTTTCAATATTACCGATAATTATTTTATAATTAATAATATAGTTAATCCCAAATGTTGTTGACTTGACTGAACATAAGAAAAACGAGCAAATGAGCGACGTTTCGCCTGTTACATCATTTTTAAAATCCGGAAATTTTGGAACGGATTAAACTCGTTAATCTGTATTCAAAAGTAGATTACGTCTTAAATTACTATTAAAAATGATATCAATTAAAAAAAAACGTATGTTAGATGTGACTTAAGAAGTTGTATTATTTATGATTGTAAATCTAGTAACAAGAATTAATTAGTTAATTTTAGATATAGATTAGTATATTTTAAGAATATGCAAATCGATTAAAGAAATATGGGTGAAATTTTTTAGTATACAAAATTTGAACACTAATAATGATGAATAACTTTATATTATGTTTTGTACGGTTGTTGTTTGTGTGTAGAAATGGTTGAAAGAGTTACGTCTTAAATTGATGCATTGTCTGTGTTTGCGTTGAAGTGTTGTTGCCTGGATAAGTCGCGGTTTATTATTTTAACGTGAACGCAACAGTAAGTAAAATAATATTTGTTCAATTTTATGGTTAGTGTTTTTATCGGTGGCGGTGGTGTTGAAGTGGACGGCCAATAGGGATTGTTGGCTCCCTATTTGGGTGAAGCGGAGGGGCCGGGACCCGGGCCCGGACCCCGGGGTGTGTTCTATATAACCAGCCACCCTTTTACCAAGAGACCAGTTGCAAAAAGCACCTCCACGCACCAAGAACTCCACCACATGAATGCAGTGATCCGAAAAAAAACAAGAAATTTAACACGTAAATTATTTATTTTGTTTGCAATTAATATTCGTGATTTGTGAGGAAAGGAGAAATGGCCCTAGTCCAGCAAACTTACGAGATGTCCTACGACGATAGCTCGGATTCGGGCTTCGAAATGTCTTTTAAATCGGAGACGACGGATTACAGGGATGACCGCAGTGATTACATCGAGTACGACATCGATGGCTACGACAGCAGGAACGTGCTGAACACCCCGCAGAAGCAGCAGTTGTACGAGAAATTCGCAAGTGCCTTTCACAAGAGTGCAAGTGGTGAATTCGAGAGGGACTCGATCCAAGTGACTCCACCGAATTGGAACCAGAATTACCATCATCACGTCGCTAAACCGAGCCACGTTAGTAGGGACTTGTTCAACGGAAAATGTTCGAGCGAAGAAGATTTTTGCAATTCGATCGTGCCGCTGGTAACATCGACGCCCGTCAAGGATGAGAAACCGAAGAGGCGTTACGCCACCGGCAGGAATCGAGTGACTCGAGCGAAAAGTCCGTCGCAGATAATGAAGATCAAGAAGACGAGAAGATTGAAAGCGAACGATCGTGAAAGGAACAGGATGCACATGCTGAACGAAGCTCTGGATAAGCTCAGGTGTGTTCTTCCGGCTTTTCCAGAAGACACGAAGTTAACTAAGATCGAGACGCTGCGCTTTGCTCACAACTATATCTACGCGCTCAGCGAGGCCGCCAACGACGTCGGGAAATATAATTGCCGAAATAGTGATAGTATCCTAGTGCAGGTCGGAAACGTGACTGTTTCCATCAACAAAGACGGCAACAAAATAACGCAGAGTAACAATCAGCAAGAACCTTACAGCAGCAACGCCGTCGTCACCAGCGGCAGCATAACCAACGCCAGTTTCATGCAAGACTACAATACGCCGATGATGATTGAAGAGGGTCTCAAAACGGAAGAGCAATACTACAACACCCAACAACCTCCCCATACCTCCGTCGATTTCTACAACAACGGTTACGATTATTACGGCAACTCCATCAGACCTAACAAGTTGCATTACAATAACAATAGCATGTACGAGTGCCTGTAACATGTAAATTCTGTCGCATTATGCGTGCCTGATTGATGATGTACACCATCACGAGTCTGAATTGAACGAGTCTAGTCGATTATATTTAGTAATATTGAAAACGAGTTTTGCCTTCTCACAACGTGCTTTCGTATATGATATATAAATGTATAGATTATATTTACATCGTGCAGATCTATTTTCTAACAATTGCAATTTATATAAGATTATATATTTTTTATTATGGATTTTGTAAATACGATATGGAATATGAGGAAATAAAGTTATATTTTATGAAAATTAAAATGTCTCGTTATTTTATTACAAAAAAAGAACAATCAATCAATCCTTATTATTTAACCTGAAAAAGAAAGAATGCAAAGAAATATATATGTTTTTCTTTCTTTCAGTAATTCGATATTAAAACAAACAAAAAATCAATCTACACTTTTGTTTATTAATTTTCTTACCCCCGAATTTTAATTTTAAATAAAAAATAAATAATTATACTTAATATAAAATTATGTTATTTCTATAAGTAATAATTGAGTTTGCTGAAACTGAACTGAAATAATGTAAAATTATGTTATTTCTATTAGTAATAATTGAGTTTGCTGAAACTGAACTGAAATTTCGCTCATTTCACCAATATTTTGGATTATAAATTAATTATATATAGAAATTGAACTTGCGAAATTTACTTACGAAAATGGTTTTAATAATATTGATTTAATTATAAAATAAAGTTCAATAATATAAAATTAGTTTTCTCATCTAAAAATTGAAAATATCTTTAATATTGATAATTCAATTGCATTTATGAACAAAACATAATAAAAATATTTAGTGAAACCATAGATTTATATTTATATTAAGAAAATATATAAAAATGTAACGTATTTGTAAAATGTTTATCAATATTTAATAATTTGTATCTCCAGTGTTAATAATAACTTTGTAAAATGTGTTTCAAATTGTGTTTCAAATAATCAACACAATTACTAAATATAATAAATATTGTTATACCTACTCTTATAATTTGCTATTTCACGTACGTATCATTGATAATATAGAAAGTAAGTTCTTTTTTTTTTTAAATGAAATTGGAGACATATGTTTAAAGGGTTGAAATATTGGTTATTGATTTGTATCAATTCGTGAAATTGGACGCAATGGAGTGTCGAAAACGGCCATAAATATTTAATTAATCGGTTTTACTACATCGGATCCCGTTGCTCGTGACCAATCGCATACAAATACACTCAGATCGGCGGAAACAAAAAAAAAAGGCAACCCTTTCCGCAATTCTTTTATTTTCCACGCACAACCAGCGCGATTTTTTTTACACACACACACGTCGAATTTTATTTATTACCAATGACACACCTCTTCCCCAACTTTTCCGCTCAGAATCTCTGCACAAAAACGAACCCCTTTTTTTTTCTCGCTTTTCATGGTTTACCGTATTACTGAACACATTTGTTTCCGTGGGGTAAGATATAAAAAACAACGAAAAAAACGGTACCGGAAATTATTTTTTTTCCAGTCACATCTGGATCTCAATGTTAACTCAATTATTCCGCGATTTGTAATATTTCTTTCTACTTCAAATATGTAATTTTTATAAAAAAAAAGAGTAATAATACAGATTCGTTCTTAAAACTTATAATAATAAATTAGAAATTGCGTAACACGAAAGTTATCTTAGGTATCTTATCACGAAGGATTCGCGCTCTCATTAAGAACTGCGATTGCGTGGAGATTTGTTAATTACACTCGGTGATGCAAGATGTAGTGAGTTTTTTTGTAGGAGAGGCAATAAACTAATATTGATCAATTGTTGCGAAGCTGGTGGTGTTCAGAGTCGATTTGACTGATTGATGATGAACGAAGGCTGCTTGTGTAATTTAATTAAACCAGTTGCTATCTATGGTATTTGCTTAGGTGACAGGTAGCTGTAATAATATTATTATTATTAAAACGAAGCAATAATCTATCGTTTGTATTTTTTTATTCTTCCAATATTTATTCACGTGGCTTTGGACAAGCGGAGAGGTAGTCCCATGCGTATGCACAATAACAGCATGTTTAATAAATCCCATTATTTATATAATTTGAATCAACTATTTACAAATCACTTGTACGTTTCACTTGTCACCAGATAAGATAGATGATAAAATAGGAACAAAAAAAAAATGTGCGTGTGTTTCGTGGGTGTACGAAAATGGAAGCCATTTTCTATCAGGCATATTATTAGTCCATTCATTTACCTCTCCTCATCTGCGATTTCCAACAAAATACGTATATTTTTAGTTGTCCAAAAACATTTATTGTCTGCGTTACAAAAGTAACATTTCCAATTTCAAAAAATCAATTAGTTTTGACACGTATTTAATTAAAAGTAACTCTAGAGGTAAGCAATTCAAAGATACAATAACCAACAAGAATATACAAATGTGAACATATTCAATAACAAAATCAAATAAAAAATGTTAATTACAAGATTATTATGAACTTTTTGTATACAAATTTACATGAAACGATGATTTTTTTTATTATTGAAATGCTGTGTAAGGCTTTAAGCTACTTCCTTTGAGATCCAGATCCAAGAACTAAACATGAATCTAATTTTTCTACATTTTATGAACATGTATCATAAACATTTTGAAAAATTCATTATTCCTTGTTTATTATAATGCAATTAAAGAAACAAAAATATCAAATATTACCTCAAGAGTAATAGAAATATAAAACCACAAGGAAAACTCACTAATAATATACTAAATTATACAAAAGAAATGATCTAAAATTATATTATTTGCAATACGTGCATGTATTTTAACTATTTTATCGTTTGAAGAAAAAAAGTAATTATGTAATACTAATACTAATTATCCTACACTAATTCTAAAACTTAATATTTATAACATTTGAAGTTTAAAATATTGACAATTTAGTTCGTTTTTACAAAAAAAATCATTTTCAAATCAATTATATTCGCAATATTATTATATTTAATTTCAAAACTATTTCAAGAATGTGAAATACTTGTTATTTGTTAACTATCTTTTTTTATAATTTTCTAATGCATACATGTAAATCTTCACTTGAGTAATTGAATTAAGATTTAATTTTTAGGCGAAAGAATCTATTCAACATAAAATGATGCATTATTTAGGTAAATTAGGCATTTAGGCGAATTGAATCATTCGATATTTTATAAGTAAACATAGAATTTTCGTTGGAAATTGATAAATAATTGATAAATAAATCATTGTTCAGATAATTTTCATAAAAACTCGTATTTTCATGAATTTTCAACTAATGTTTTTAAATAATGTTAGAAAATAGATCAATTTAAATGATTTTCAACTTTTCTACAAAACTTTATTATTTTAATATATATATTTAAAACAAACTTAAGAAATTGTACTTACATGATTATATTTTAGTTTTCTTAACATTTCTTAAAGAAATTCATTGAATCCAATAACTAAGGGATTAATATCTGAACCTTGACTTATTTTTTTATTACTAATACTTAACTACTAAAGTTGAGATCAAAACTATTAGCGTACTTAGAAACTCAAAACTTTAAGACAAAAACATCTTCCAAAAAAATCTTCGTCACAATTACATTTGGATAAAATTGGACAAATCGATTAAGAAAATAACATGACATAGTTAATATAGATTAAGTAATATAGATTTTGTTTATTTAAAAAAAGATGCACGAATCAATGTCAAGTTTGATTTGAACATCTTGAATTATACTTAAGTCATAATTAATTCTTATATTGTCAATGGTTACAGCAGTGGTTCCCAAATGATCGAGAACTTAACATTCTAACGATATTCTATAATGTGATCAAGGATACGAGAATGTTGGGAATCTCAGGTCTACAGTATTTAGATCGATTATTTTAAATTTTTTATTTAAAAATATAAGAACAATGGAGCGTAGATTGTAGAATGAGAGTGGCTCGCTATAAAGTAAATATAAAGGAAGAAAAAAAAGTTGGGGCACTCAATTTGATGGATAGCGAACGAGGAACATTTAGCTAGACAATAGGTGGTAGTTTGTGTAGCGGTGCATTGTAAACAGTAAAGAGCTTATAAATAATAAAAGTTTAGTAAATGCGCGCATCCACCCCTCGCAGGCATCAGAGAAATGTCCGGGGGTTGCCCTCCGGCGAAAGCTGTGATAATCCCTCGTATGGGGTGGATTAAATCCATTGTCCCGCCACTAACTGCATAACATACATAACCAAATATCTGTAAGAAATGCCCCGGAGACTCAACCTAACGATCGACGTCATCGTTCCTGAGCTTTTCACCCTCTCGCAATAACAACAAAAAAAAGAAAACTTTATCGGCAATGAATTTCGTATATTGTTTTTGTAGGCCAGTTGGTCAAGCGCGCGCGATCGATCCCTTCTCAGAACGCGTATTAATTATAGCTGCTTCTCTGTTTACATCGTGCGCTTTGTTGATGTTCATTTCTAATTATGATTAAATGGGTTCTATGCCCAGCGATGCGGACGAGCTACAAAAACAAATATTCAGAATGGATTTTGAATGGGTAAAAATCTGCGCCAGATTAACAGGTGCGCGTTGAAACCGTTCCAACCCCACGTGAACTGCCTGCACCAACCCCCTTTTTCCTCATTGACTCTGGCCCACTACAGAAATATAACATTTTTTCAAGTAGAACCTTTACCTTTCACTCACCGTCAATGCATTCACATAGAATAAAACTGTACTTTTCTATTCAATATATAAACATGTAAAAAAATTAAGTTATCCAACTTAATTACGTAAAAAGTATAATAATTTATTAGTTTATAAAGTTATACAAAAAAAAAATAAATAAATGTAACATTTTCAAAAGTATTTTTTTATAATATTCTCAATGTTTGCTTCTAGTTTTCTGTTGAAAAATAAAAAGTTCAAACACACGCGCGCACACACACATCTATATATATATAAATATATATATTTGCTATGAGTGTTTTTAGTATCCGGCCCTGTAGATCGCGCACCCCCCCTGAAAGGTTCATTGTAAGGGTAGTTCTGGTCGACTGATCAAGCCAGCTGCACTGTGATTTATATCGCAGGTTGTCGCGTGCATTTAGCAACCCTCCCCGTTCATGCTACGGCCCTTCTGAACACAAGAAAAGGCAATGGCACCGCCGCCGCCACCGTGAAATCAGGACCATTCGAACTAAATAGTTACGCTTGTTACTGCAACATTACCGTTTAGTAAATATGTACTTTTCTATATATGCGTGTAAATTGCCTCTGTCGATTTTACTTATTCCACCATAATTTGCACGACGATAACTTAATACACATATTTTGTGTAAATGGACGACATTTATCTCATACGTTTAATTGAATAGCGTTGGATTTGGTAAAATCGTTCAATATTGTAAATTCTATACGATCATTTCAATCTACAAAATTCATATTATTCTTAAAAGTTTAACATGATTTAATTTATGTTTATGTGCATAAAATAATTATATGAAATTGTTGTTAACCTTAAGATATTTAATTAAATAAATAAAAAGGTTTATTACAACATTGACAGAAAGTAAACATAAATATTTACGTTTGCATAATTCAAATTATAACAAAATAAAATGAAAATTTACCGTTATAAAACGGACGGACAGCCTAAAAAAATCATATTTGTGCATAATTAAATCGATTTTCTATTGATTTCGCTTACTTCTGAAATTATGTTTTATACATTATGAAATTAAATTCAATTATATTTATGTAATAGTTACAAAGAAACCTATCTGCTTGTATTGTTTCATAATTTAAGTTGTAACTAATTTCGCCGTCATGTCTAGGATATTCTATATATTTATATATATCGCTGTAAATGCGAAATGACATAACCGTATACTGAAATTAAACGGAATTTTTAACTAAACCGTAATTGTAACCGGAACGAAAAATTGCTTAATTGTAAAACCGAAACGAAATTTCAATCACGGTTAATTTCGGTTCAATTTGGTCAGTCTATTATGAATAGAGTATATAAACAAATATAAATTTATAAGAGACATCGATGAAGTTTCTTTGAATACTCCAAATTCTTTTTTCAAACAAAAAAATATATAATAAACATCTATATAAATAAAGCGACAAAATAGAGAAAATTTGAAGAAGAAATTGCAAGCACAAGTCTTGCACAAATAACATTAGAACAAACTCAAAAGAAAGTGATTAAAAAGGATATTACTGTAAACATGACTGAAGAAACATTACAAAGTGCATGTGTTGAACTAGTCACTAATTAATTTTTATTTCTTTTGTATTTTAAATTTTATAATTGAAAACAATAGTAAAAATGAAATTTGGTAAATAAAATTAAATCAAAATTTGATATTTTAACTAATCAATTTAAATTGTTTTTTTTTTTTCGATTTTAAATTTTAATTTCAACCGGAACTGAACCGAAATTTTTAAACGAACCGAAACCGTATCTGGAACGTAACCGTAAACCGGAACGAAATTAATTTAGGTTAGACTCTCTGTTTACTACCGGTATCATTTCAGGATTTGATGTAAATTTCTTTTCGACCATTGAAATTTTTCACTTTCTAATTAGGTGATGCAAAACATCGTCTTTGTCTTCTTTCACAAAATTTAAAAATTCTCTTTTAAACTTCAGTTTCAATTTCATACTGTACTTATTATTTATTATTATTTTCTTAAATAAATGTGTTCGTAGCAAAATAAATACTGCAGTTCCGATTTCAAAATGAAATAGTCTTCATGATGCAAACATGCAACAACTATTTTTAGATTTTTACTAGAGTCTTTCTGATCTATTCAATATGTGCTAATATTAGATAAGTTTTCAAATCCACTTCTTCCACCAGCACATTGAATAATCATTTGTTAAATCTGTTATATTTATGAAAAGATCTTTTGTTATTTTAAACCGATTATACGTCTATTATAACTTGCACAGTAAATTATTCAGCGTATATCAAATGATAATCAAATAATGTGTCCATTAGCTATTAGTAGCAGATAATTGTTGGTGTTAGGCTCGAAGGCACGTGCGGTCTTCGCCGGCGCACGCGACTCTTCATCCGGCAGTTTATCTGATATCCATATTTCACAGATGAGAGGAGGCGCACACGGAAAGCGAACACACAAAGCGACTAAAGCCTTTTGGAATTACCAAACAGTAACTAGCGGCACGTGCCAAAACAAACATTATCGCGACTGGTTTCACTTACAAGTACCCGAGTGTGTCACCACAAGTGGTTATTTAACACCTCGCCTCAAAAGCACAAAGCAGCGTAAACATAAATAAAGCAAGTATTCAATATAATCGGAAGCATAGGAAAACTAGTGGGATCATTTTTTAATATAGTTTCTCATGGGAAATTAGGAACTAATATTTATTTCGCACATCTGCTTGTATTATTGCATACGCTAATATATCAACACAACTAATGTTGATTTTCTTTTTATACTTTGAAGCATAGAACTTTAGTTTACGAAAAAAGTAAATAGTCCGAAGTATTAACTATTCTATACCGTTTTAACACGAACAAATTTATCAGTTTTTCGCTTCTAAAAGTATAATTTTATAATTTCTACAAGGGAAAGTGTTTGATAAGAAAAGTGAAGTGTATGTATGTTTATATTCATGAAGCCTATATAGTAATCTCAGTTTAAGTAAATATTTTAGAGAAGACATTTATGTGAAATATAAAGAAAAGTTTGATTAAAAATATAAATTACTATTTATATATTTTCAGATATCTGAGCTATATAGCTTTAATATATGTGATCCAGTTATTTCACTGTTTGCACATCGTTGGTCTGTTGGTCGGCGCGAGGAGAAAAACGGGAGCTCAGTAGTGTAATAGAATATTCTTATACAGGAGTCGAACTAGATGGATGGACAGATGGCCATAAAACGAATTGAATTATTCAAAGGGAGTAAATAATTGGCACAGAGGGGTAAACTGGTGGTCTGTAGACGCCTTCGGCCCTTTGTGCAGCTGTAGACGTGTATATGTGTTCCGCACATAATCTATATTTGCTTTGCGAACGTAAAACAACACTTGACTAATATGAATATTTGATTACTAGTACCTATTACATAGCAAACATCGAAACCAAATCTGCCCAAAACACGCACCAAATCAATTATTCACAAGGAAAAATCCAAAGTAAAGAAGCATACATAAAAGAAAAACGTTACTCACGTTATTCATTGAACGCGTTAAAGCATGAAAATGAATAATTAACAATAATTGACGCACTGGACCCATTTTTTACGCAGCCCGCAATGAGGATTAAACACGGATTTCTGGCCGCAAAAAAAAATTGCCATATTTTCGGAAACGATATTTTTCCCCTAAATGTGCCAAAGCTTTAAGCGAACAATTGGAGGATTTACAATATTTCCATGCGTTTTCATTTACGTAATACCCAACTGTTACCAAACATAAATCATCCAGATTAAACGCGCGCACTGTTACGAAGGAGCTGAAAATATTTGTAATTCAAGATTGGAACCCTGTTTTTGTGTTTAGATTTTACCGGTTGTTTGCGATTTGGCGTGAGCCCTAAACAAATATGAGTCGTGGCTAATAATGTAGTGCACACTTCATTATGAATATGTGTGGCACGTATTCAGGAAGCTACGCTACGCTCCGTGCAGTGAAAGGGTGTCAGTTGGAACCATTAATCAGATCTTTTATTGTCACCAATTGTCCGCCCCTTTTTTGGAAAGGGTTGCTGCGCCGAGGAGTGCCCTCGTGTGGCCGTGCAAATCTCGCGGACGTTTCGAACGACCACCGAAAAATCAGCTGTGATTTTAATGATTTAAAATAATAAATGATAGTAACAAAAAAAACACCCCTAGTTATATGACAGAATAAAAAAAATTAAAATGGTATTCAAATTTAAAAAAAAGTAATGATATAACGTAACAAAACTATTAGTTCATGATAAGACGATGAGAGTTGAAGAAAAACACAATTATTTATAAATTTTATACTAGTAATTGGCTAAAAGAAATATAAATTTAGGTAAAAAAAGGACATATCCGCAGTCTTTTCGTCTTGGAAATAATATCTGTGAACCGATTAGAGAAAAAGAATCCAAAAATTATTCTGATTTAGAAAGAAGTCTTATTGTTGAGTGATCAAAGAAATCACATCGTATTGTTTTATAACACTAAATCAAGTTATAGAATGATAAAAAAAAATAAACATTAGATTTAGATATGGCACAAATATATGTAGATTTATCTTGCGCATTTGCCAATTGCCATAGCAAAATTTAGCGTAAAGTAAACAAATTTATTAACTAATATTCATTCGTAATCATCTCAAATTTACGGGACGATTTTTAGAAAAGAATATTTCAGACCATAAAACGCATTCTAATAAATCTATTTTTTATATGTAAATGTTTCTTATTATCATATTTTGAAAATTTAGATATACAGTTTAAATCTATGTAGTTGTGTGAGTTAAAAATGAAGTTTATTGAAGTAGTTTAACATTCACAAATTGAGTTTTTTCAATGATCGAAATTGTAGTTTATATACTTCATAAAATTAAGCAACTATAATGTAATGTAGGCAACCAAACGAGCGAATTCCACGTCTTATTAAATCAATAGATAGCTATTCGATATATTTATTTGATCATAAACAACAAATCTAAATATATACATTTTATACAGACGTATATTTTCTAAAATATTCGAGACTTGTACAAGCATGTTTTTTTATACGCATTATTACATTAATAGTAAGGAATAAACGTAAGAGCAAATCATTGACCAATGGATAAGCAAATCTTATGTTAAAGATTATTAAAATATAAGACTCAAATTTTCAAAATCACATAACGATAATCCAAAGAAAAATACATTTCAGATGATTCTTGAAAATATAAATGACACACCTTTCATACCCCCATTACTTAAAAACAACATTAGAGACAAAGATCAATGATTTTCGTGGGGTTAAAGCTAACGTTATAAAAAAATTATCATTGAAATTAAAAAAATATTATGCATATTTTTTTTAAATCATTACGCTAAACTGCAGTAACCGCTGCAATTTGCTGACCCGTGCTCCTTTTCTTCCCCTATGTGAATTCCACCACCATAAGAATCCCATAGACCAGGAGTTTGAATAATCTAAAAGGATGTAAATTAATTTTTTCATAAAAATATATCAATTTGTATACCTTATGAACTAATTCTTCAAAAGCGGATTGAACTCCATCTTTAGTTTTAGCGCTTGCTTCTATAAATAAAGTCTGGTGTCTTCTAGCAAACTTCAAGCCATCTTCTCTGCTCACTTCTCTATTCTCCTAAAATACATAGCTTTGCAAGGGATGTACTATTAATAAATTATCCAAACTTACCACATCTATTTTGTTCCCAACAATCATTTTAACAATGTTACTCTTCGTAGAATATGTTTCCAATTCATTCAACCAATTTCCTAGTTTCGAGAAACTAGCTGCACTGCTTACATCGTACACCAAGATTGCTCCTTGTGCATCCCTATAATATGATGGTGTTAATGTTCTGAACCGTTCCTGTCCGGCAGTATCCCAGATAGCCAATTTTATTGCACTTCCATCCACATCCATTCGCTTAGTCTTGAAATCAACACCTATGGTTAAGGTCTGCTCAGGATCAAAGTTATCATCAGTGAAACGTAGCAGCAGACTTAAAAAGAAAAGAACAACTCTGATTTCTGATTAATTATACATTGAAATTAACTCACCTAGATTTTCCAACGCCACTTTCCCCAATTATTAAGAGTTTCAGAGTTGTTAAGATGTTTTCTTCCATTGTGTAAATGCGTAATTTGTTGATATAATGACGAAACCTTGAAATTTTGTAACAGTCACTTCTGTTAGTTATACAGCACAATTTTTACTATTTATTGTTACAAGTGAATAATGTCTCTTCGTTTCTCCAGTTTATAGGAAAAGTTAATAGTAATATTATTTTGATATCTGCCTTGGCCCTTTAATTTGATTCTCTTTGACAATTACTGACAATTTACGTCATTGGTTGGCTGACCTGACCCAACCTGACCCGATCTTATTGAATATTTATGTTTTTCTTGTAGATTTTTCTGATTACAATTTTAGATTCAAGTTTAAAATTACTATTTAAAGATTGATTGCTCTCGTCATTGGATATGTCCATATAAAAATTTGAAGATATCAATAATTTTGAATGGTTACGCGGCTGACTTCATTTGTATTATTAATTGAAGGTTAACATAGTGCCAATATAGTGCAGAAAAGTAAGGCAAATTGTGCAGAATAGTGAATGCATCGTGGATGATCAATTGATTTTCTTTGAAATGGCTCCGCATAATCACGGAAACAGTTGTGAGGGAGATCACGATCACGATGAAACCCCTGAAATGGGTTTACAGTACAGCCTGTACGCGAAAATCGACAAGGACAACTTGGTTTGTTTGAACGAGGTTTCCGAAGGTTCCGGTAAACTCGTCTTCAAACCGTGGGAGGATAGGTTGAATTTCGAGGCGGTACGTTAATTCTCTCTATAGTTTATATAGACTCTCTAATAATCATAGAGAATAGTTTGTAGAATCTGATGCTGATGAAGAATTGCTCTTTAATATTCCTTTCACTGGTAACATAAAGTTGAAAGGTATTATTCTTGTTGGTGG
Organism: Nicrophorus vespilloides; assembly: GCF_001412225.1. NCBI lineage: Eukaryota > Metazoa > Arthropoda > Insecta > Coleoptera > Silphidae > Nicrophorus > Nicrophorus vespilloides. The sequence goes on from NW_017099279.1 coordinate 20,485, forward strand.
TGAAGATGACTCACATCCAGCCAAGATGAGACTGTAATTGTTTTTAAATAATTTGAGAGAGAGGTAGATTTTGAATGTATACAATTGTAGATTCAAAAACAGACCACAGATGAATTTTGATGATATTGCTTGTGTTGCTGATCAAGAATTTGAATTGCACCATGACACCAATGGGACATTGGAATATTCAACTAAGTAAGTGATTTTCAATGATCTAACATTCTATACCTATTATTACTACATTTTTGAGTATTTAGTGCTTAGTTGTGACTTCAGTAATAACACATTGTCAAGTATGTCACATTTTGAAGTTTGTCAAATATGTGTAAAAACAAATTCATAGCTTCTGGTAAAAAAAGCAGATCTGATTTTTTGGTGAGTTACCAACAATAAGAGTATGCAACTTATTCACCAGAAATACAGTTATAAATCTATCTATAACTGAGATACATTTGAATATTAACACTACAAAATAAACCGGTGGCAATCGCAATCCCGACAACCGAAATCCCGAGTGTATCGAAATCCCGACTATATCGAAATCCCAACAGTGTCTTTTATTATTATAAATTTCTACAATAACATTTTTATGGTAGTCGGGATTTCGATATAGTCGGGATTTTGATACAGTCGGGATTTTAATACAGTCGGTAACATAAACATATCAGTAATTAATAGATTTTTGCAAAACGCAAATTATGATATGTATAAACATAATATGATAATATAATTTGTGCACGCACCACAGGTTGGCGACCGCTGATTTAGAATATAGTGGAACCTCGCTTAACGAACAAAATGAATTATAAGAATAATGTCTCGCTTAACGAGCAACGTTTCGCATAACGAGTGATGATGAGAAGAGAAGTCCCGAATTGTACGCATGCTACAACATTTTTAAAACTTGAGTACACATATTGTGTGTATTTTTGAATATGTTTCACTATATGAGTAATAATCCGGAAATTTTGGAACGGTTTAAACTCGTTAAGTATATTGTTAAATGTTGTTGTTATTGCTTTCAGGGTTGTTACATTCAACACTGTTCATCATTTGACTATCCATATTCCAAGCAATTTTGGGGCCGATCAAACCAAGATTTACTACATTGGATTGAGAGGCGAATTCACTGAGGCTCATAGACATGGCGTGACTATTTGCACATACGAATCGTCTCCGAACATGTCCGACCACAAGAATCCCTTGACCGACAGCGTTAACCAGCAAATACAATAGATAAATTGTCTTTCTATATTACCATTAAGTTATTACACCTGCTATTAAATTGAATTAACTATATTAACTAATAGATGCAAAGAGATGTTGTAGAGAAAGCTTAGTTACAAATTTAATGTGCCAAAGAAAGATAACTGCTTTAGAAAACTATATCATATCACGAATGTAGTGAATTGTTGAACGTATTCCTATGTTTTTAAGTATAAAAATGATATTTTATGAAAGCTATATTTTTATCTTACAAAAAAAAATATTGAATATCCTATAAATTACTTATATTATTTTTGTACTTATATTTCTTTATTTAATGTGTTTTGAATAATAATTACAACTTACTGGTAAAGTATTTAGTTATCTTATTTTAACTGTTGTGTAGTAGTCATTGTCAGAGTTAAGCAACATATAAATGACATACGCCAACTCGGGACAAATGTAATGATACTCTATGAAAACGGAGGAAATTTTCAATAAAAACAAGAACAAAAAAACAATTCTTCCACTTTTCGTTCTAATTTTGTTGTATGATTCATTTGTCAAATTTGAGGCTAGACTTAAACGTAGTTTTCTCATACTTGCTATAGTTTTGGGTCTTCCTTTTATAGATTTTGGAACCAAATTAAAATATTAGGTTTCGGGTCTGAATTAGATGGTTTTGAACTTTTGCTGATGACTTTGTATTCGCAATATTTTATTGTTATTTAATAGTAAACATGGACAATATTGCATACGTCTATTTATTAACAATTTAAATTATATTTGTGACAATTATTATTACGTATTTATATAAGCATAAATATTTGAGAAGACGAATATTGAAAATATCAATACCACAAGTTAGTAAAACATTATAAAATAACTGTTTCATTCACATCGTTGTAAACTTTAGAAACAATACGCAATATTTTTTTGTAAAATTTTGTTTACCAATGGTTTATAAATAATTGAGGATGTAACAACATGTGTTCGTAAATAGTTTGTTTGCAAAGGAACTTGCCAGGATTAGGATTAATACTTTATTTAGCCGTTTATAAAATATAAATGTCGTTTAATGCAATGAACATTCAAGTTGCAGCATTTCCTGGCAACCATTAAAGTGAAGGTAAATTATGTAGCGTAATAAAATAAAAAAAAAGTATTACAGTTCACGACGCCGTGTGTTTTGATAACAATATATTTGTACTAAAAATAACAATTGACTTTATACAAGTTAATACATATTAGACAAAAATAGTAGATTTTGTGGGTACGTCGAAAGAATAATACAGTAAATAAACTTAATAATAAAATAAACTTAGTAAATGTAGAATATATATATATATAAAAATAAAATATAAAAGATCATGTGTTCCGCTTCAAAACAAAATACGACAGAAAAGAAAGATACATACAGGTTCATAAATTGCATCTACTTCATACATCCAATACATTAATGATATTTGCTTATTTATTTATTTATTATATATCTTATAGACACGTAAAATACATTAATGTTATATAAATTTATATAAATAATTTGCAAAACCTATGTATATTTTTTTTTTAACTTTATGACACATACACATTCATATCTCAGTCATTTTAGTTTAAATTTAATTCAGAGCATCCGCGAATTCCTCAAATGATATGCTTAAAATGTTAAATATATATATATATATACTAGATGGACAAAGATAAGCTACGCTCGACATTGTTAGATTAAAACACACAATTGCACATTTATAGTTAGTTACGTTTATTTCTTTTGTATCTACATAAGGAATTCGACACGATCGATTCGAAAATCGGGACCGAGGAGTCGTGTTTCCCACACACAAATTTTCATTTTCAAGCATTCAATAGATTTCATGATATGGATGGATGCGCGCATTCGTCATAACTGCAAATCAATGGAGACAGATAGACAGAGAGATACGCTATTTATTTATTTTATTCTTATGGAGTTGGCGTCGGAGTTGGTTGTAGACTCTGGGACATCTGTGGTATCGTTCTTGAATTCGGCGTCGGCGAAGAGGACATCCGGCAAGGAACCACCGGTCTCGGTTAATTCTTCAGGCACGGCTTCAACTTCCTTCGTGGTGAATTTCTGTGCGACGGTTGTTGTTGCTAGAACTGGTGTAGTCGTTTCCAAAGGTGCTGCCTTGGTCAGTGATAGGAATTCGGTGTTTGCGAATAAAACTTTATCGATGTAGAACATCGTTCCCAAGTTGTATACGAAAACTTCGCTCTCGACAATGTCTGCCTTGTTTATGGTAACGTTCTCTATAAAGTACGAAATAGAAAGAAAAAGGCCATAGAAAAAGAAAACAGAAGTAAATTAATAAATTGGTCGGAATTGCGTTCGTCTTCTTCGGCCAATGGATTAAATCCGTGCACACAAAAGCGAATCAATTTTAATTGAATAATGTTTAATAACAATCAAGGTCGGTAGTGGAAATTGCGGTGTTGGTTTCGAGTAGTTCTTGTCGCTCCGGCCCGAGCGCGAAGCCGCAATCCAATTTATCTTTGCTCGCGGTTACTATATTATGACGCGTACCGTGTAAACACTAGCTTCCTACTAATTACACTTTGAACTAGTTCAAAAACTGGAATTATAATGAAACACACCTCGTCGCCATGTGTTTCTACCAGTTCTATCTTAAACCACACGTACCTACTACTGTTCTCATCCTAATTTCATAAATATTTGATTCCAAACAACGGCTTATCTTAAATATTAAACGAATTACTTGATTCCGGTGAAACAAAACATTTCTTTAAAGTAATTAATGTGAAAACTTTAATTATTATTTTGCACGAGATTCGCTCGAACTTAATAAACATTAAATAAAGAAACCGTAAGCTTGAAAAATGACGAAAAGCTAATTAAGTAGCACGGAATGAGATTCTTCGGTCGGATGCGGGAAGGCGAGGACGAGAAGAAGAAAATGAAGGAAAAAAAAACGAAAACAACAAAGATAAATGAGACGGGGGGGTTGACCAAGATTGAGAATGGACGCAAGAATGCGGCTGGGAATTCGACCGCTAATTATATTTTCTGCACTCACCTTTCGATCTTCTCACGTGGATCGTTTTGTTGCCCAAAGTCGTAAGTGTGGTATTGTCCTTGAGGTCGCGATCGTACAATCGTCCTTTAACGAAGTGATTCAACAGGATTTCCAAACCCTCGCCGGTGGATAGATAATTATCGGGCATCTTGTCCAGACCGAGTTCCTCGAAAGCGGTGTCCGTCGGAACGAAGAAAGTGTAGCCTGTACCAGAGACGTGAGGAGCTAAATCTGCCAAGTTAAGGAAGCGGGTTATGTGAGAGAATCTTCTGTCCCGTTCTAGGGCCAAGAAGGCGTGGGATAAGAATTGGGCTCCGAACCATGGGAAGGCCAGCAACGGTGGCGTTTCTTTATCTCTATGTTGCTGGTGAAGTCTCGAGACCACAGATTCACTGACGAAGAGGACTTCGCTAATAAACATAATGTTTCCTTTGGGTAATGGAGTGTCCCCTTTAACGACGGATGCACCATTCACGGTGAGATTCGCTAAAGAAATTGTTATAGAATTAAAAAGTTATCTCTCTGCAGCGAACCGTAATAAAAGTAATGCAGGGGAACGACGTAAAAGTAGAACTTGTTCTTTATGAAATAAAGGGAATACCTACGAGCCTTCTTGAAGACGACCTCGCGTCCGCCCAAAGTTTTCGCCACATGTCCTGATTTAATGTTGTCCTGTTTCAGGTTTCCTTTGACGAAGTGGTTTATTATCACGCTTTCGGTGAACTCGGGAACACTGAACGGGTAAAATCCCCAGTCTATTGGGTGCCACCTCTGGAATGCATGATCAGTTGGCACGAATACCGTGTATTCTTCATCTGGAATAAACACGACAACAAAACATAAAACCTTGCCACAAACAAACAAACAAATCTACTTGACAAACTTTTGTTAATTAATTATCGATTTTGTCGATATCATATTTTGATTCGTAAAGGGTGCTTGACCGGACTGACATAAATTTAATTAATTTAGACGCAATTATAACCCTTGTACATTCACACAATCGTGATAGATGTATAAACATCACGCTGATGGCAAAATAAATTCATCCCATTTGATGTAAAGTAATGAAAATGAGGGAATAAAAAAATTGTATGAAAAACGAGCAGAGCGTTATTTTTTTTTAGGGATCGCGTAACAAAATGTACTGTTATAAAAGTGACTTCTGAATCGATAAACAGGGAGTTTTCGAGTCTCAGCGGGGAAAAGAATTATGTAAAGTAATAACACTCCCCTGCAAACTTAATGTACATTACTGCTACGATGTTTATCGTAATAATAATATGTTGAATCCAAGCATTTAGCGGAACAAGGAAAATGCGAAAAACGCTTATATCCAGTAAACGTGCATAAAACGCATTTTATCCAGGTGAATTGTGTAACATTATTATTCACTTTCATGCCAGGAAAAATAAAACAAATTTATTCGCTTTACCGTTTGTACAATTCCCAAATGACTTTTGTCAAATCTGCTTGTCCTTATTTCATAATCATTTAACTTATATGTTTATGATTTTTAGTATTAGAAAGTATTTCAATTAATTAATATTCACTTAATATAAATTATGAAATGAGAAAATGAAGTGATTAATTATCGTTTCCTTGTAGTTTGAAGAAAATTTATATCTTTAACAAATTGAGGAGTGTTATAGCCATAATCATAAAATTTATGAGGGAAATTTATTGGAATTAATATGAACGCATAGATAAAGGGTGAAAGGTATGCAAAACTATAAAAATGTGATATATAATTTAGAGTTTTGGGACAGGGGAATGCGTAACGGGCAGAGTGTAAAATAATAGATTCATAAATGTCAACCATATATCAGCAAGAATTGCATTCGAAACTGTGCCTGTCCGGGTTCACAATGGCGCGTGAAATGGTGAAGTATGTGAGAATGTTTGTTACCAAGCTGTCACCGGCTAAATATGTGTCGGCAAGCTTTTCCAAAAAAAATAATAAAAGGTTTATGCAAGAACCAAAAAAAAAAAAAAATGGAACGAAAAGGAACAGGTGGCGAAAACTTACCGTCAGTTAAAAGTTTGGAGACGTTCGATCTGGATAGGAAGTGTTGAAAAACGCGCACGCCGCTCTTGAGCAGCGAGAGCACTTGCATAATGTTCTCGATGAAAGTGGCATTGCTGGTCTTCGTCTTCCTCTCCTCTTTGACGTTCACTACATCGATCATACCGACGACCGAGGTTTTGGTCTTGTTTCGTTTTAATTCCAAATCATCTGGGAATAGGTAATTATCCAGGACGACGAGCAGCCCGTTCGGCCGGATCAATTTCGTTTCCAAAATGTTTGCACCGTTGGCCCTCAGCTTACCCTCCTTCGCCGGCGAAAGGGTGAACGTTCGTCCGCCCAATGTCGTCACGCTTCTCTCGCTCGTCACGTTATCCACATCCAAATGCGGCCCCAGGACAACGTGATCCATTAAAAGTTTCCTGACAAGCTCCGGATGGTGCAGCAGCCCGTCATCCTCGATGATCGCAGTATTCTTTGGCGCCAATATCGTGAAGGACTCATCTGAAAAGGATGAAATTCATTAGACCCCAGAACTTCCATTCATGAGACTCGTTCAGGAAAAAAAAAAATAAAAAAAACTTTCCAGCCCCCGCACAGAAGATTTCAATTAAGCGAAGAGAAAAAAACGAAAGATCTAGGGGAAATATTCGCAGCAGGGATTCCCTCCCTGATGGCAATAATAAAACTTTAATGCAACTTTAATGTTTCGGGCCGAAATCAAAAGATCATCGTCTTTTGATCCAGCTACCGGCGAACAAAGAACAAAAAAATAAACCGCAAGTAAAGAGATGAAAAGGAAGCACAGAAAAAAACGTCGGTCGGTTGTAATTAATTAAATCTGAATGCGTGTTTGTTTTCATAAAGCTCGAGTGGAATCTCGTGAATTTTGTTTTGAAATCCAGATTTTATTTTACCTGAATTATTTTAATTGCAGAAGATCAAACAGCTTTTATTATTGTTATGGATCCTTGTTTTCGCATTTTCTCCGGAAAACGAAACCGCATGTGAGGAGACTCTAAAATGTTGTCTATCTTATTTTGAACTTTCGTTTTTTGGCTTTTCCTCTTGCGAACGAGAGAGGAAGATAAAATGGCTGTAATATTCTTCACGAACTGTTAATATTCAGTGCAATTCGCACCCGGACAGCCCTCTCGGTTACGGAATGAAGAGAGGAGACTCGGCACAATAGGAATTACTGTGTGAGTGTGTATGCCGTTGATGTTCAACAGCCAGATCATTTTTATCGTTTCACTTAAAGGGTGAAATTGTAATTTTCTTCCACGCTCGTCTACTTCTCTCTACTTTATGTTGCACGACGTGGAACAACATAAAGTTGCCGTCGAGTATTCACTTTCATTGCGAATTACCGAGACCGATAACCTGTGATCCTGCATTTGTAATTCTCTTACATTTATTAGTGCTCCGCTCTACGTGCTCTGAACCAAGCGTTACGAATTAATGTATACTCCAATAGATTTTACATTACATTTACATTTTAATAATACTATTTCATTTTGCACGGTTTACACAACTTAAGCTATTTGGAAATTCGATATACACTCGATCCTCTTTTCATGCGGTTTTTATTTCAAGAAACATTTTTTTTAAATAACTATTTTGACACGTTTTGACACAAATTGGCAAACCATTTCATCGAAAAAGATGATAATTCTGAACGAACATTCAAGTTTCAGAATTGCATTTCTGGATATCAGGAATTGTACAAGAAAAATAGCAACTTTGACAATATAATCAGTGATTAAACTTTGCGATGGCT
>NW_017099280.1:0-3789 GCF_001412225.1 Nicrophorus vespilloides
CATCATGTTACATATACTAAAATCGTTACCTGTATCCCAAATTTTGAAACGAATGTTTTTAGTTTGAAAAAAAAAATTGACAAAAGTGTCCAAATGATTTAGATTTAATTGGATTAGATTAGAATAAGTTAGGTTAGTATTATATCATTGAAGTTAAGTTTCATAGTTGTCTAAATCTTTATTACATTACATAATATTGTACAATTATTAACAAAAAAACAATAGATGTTAGAATAATTAATTAAATTAATGAACAATTGTGCGCTAGTTATTTTTTTTTTGAATAAGCAACAAATTTGAAATTTTCAAAAACCTTGCAAATTTTATAATATTTTTGTAGATTATTTTCAAGAATATAACAGAAGCTGAAATATAATTAGTTACAGTAATTACTCCAATTAATTATGTAATAATTAGTAATTTAGTCAGTAAGTAAAACTTAGAATTATTAATAAAATCGATGTATAGTTATAATTGTTTCATTTCAATTGAAAATTTGAAATTACAAACTAATTGATTCAATTTCAGAGTGTTTTCTAAAAGATAGTAAAGTATTAGTATATAGATGAGCAGGATTTTGTTTAAGTGCTTTTTTTTGGCGTTTGTATTAATGACGGTGTGAATCGGCGGTGCGAAGTGCACGTTGCATCGGATCGCAGGGGGCGTTGGATTTGTATCCATGATTTGATCCATGCGTGCTATGACCATGGATGGCCGCGATATAAAATAGGATTTGCGAAACGGGGCCTTATGTGAGTGTGTTTGCGCGCATCCCATTAAACCTACAAACGGCAAATCTCCGACCTACACGATTCACACATCCAAAAAGGAAAGGATAATCCGAATTACTATGATCCCTCCCACAGTAGCCGGACACGCTTACCCATCATCATCATCATCATCATCGACATCATCACGATTTCGAATTCTGTTATATCATTGCAGGGCTTCTGCGGATTGCCAGATGGAGGAGAGACGACGTTTAACGTCTTTATTAATTGAAAATGTTACTGTTTCATCGGAATCGCGGCTGCTCCCGTTCCGTTCCGCGAACGAGACGAAACGCAGCGATTCCATGTGTTTTTCGGTGTTTATCAAACATTTGCCGAGTGAGTGTTTTAAACACTCGTTATATTTGTGTTATGAATTCCGGATCGTTCAGGCAGTTCCAGAAAACCAGTAGTCCTTTGCATCAATGAATCAAAACATCTTAATTTACTGATTCTAACATCGCCCCAAAATGGGGTAAAAATTAATTTTTTTGGGTAATAGGGAAATTTTTCTAATTTCATCTTACCAAACTCAGAGAGCGGTTCTCTGACTACTTTTCAGATCTTGATGTACAAACTGTGAATTGGGTTGTAGATCCTTTTAAATGTGAAATTACTAACATACCAGAAGAACCTCCAGGTTTGACAGAGGCAATTCTTGAACTTCCATCCAATACTGTATTCAATTTGAGACCAAAGCAAATCTGTCGTCTTTTTGGTTGTCGAAGGCTCCAAAGGCTTTCAAAATTACCACACGAGGAGGCGGTAAAAAAATTGCTGTCATTTGCAACAACCTAATTTTGTGAACAAGACTTTTCCACTCTAATGAACATAAAAACGAAAAACAGAAATCGATTAAACGCCGAAGACTGTATTCAAATTGCTCTTACATCAAAAAGTCCCAATTTTAAAGCAATTACATCAAACATGAAGCAACATCATTTTTCCAAAACCTGAAGGGGGAAAGTTTTCAAATTAATTTTTGTTTGTTCCAATTTAAGAATTTTATTTTGTTTGTCTATTACTATTTTCATGTAACTCTTTTTTTTATATAAATATGTAAATGCAAATTAATTCAATAAATAATGTTCATTTAAAATTTACATTGATTGTTTCATGAATTCAGAATATCGACTTAAGTAAAGAGAAATTGTATTAATCTTTATGGATGTTGATGAAAAATAAGGTGGCTGTGAAACTATGAACAGAAGAAATGAAACATTTTCAAAACAGTTAGGTTATCGTAATGACATCTGTCATATTGACGTTTATTAATATCAAGTTCTGTCAAAAAAAAATTGAGCGTGTCCCGCGAGGATTTTTGCCTCAGGTCAAAATGGAATTCTTCCCTCATGCATGCATGACCAAAGCCCATGCAGCAGCAGCACTCAAACTTAACGCCTTTATGCATTATTTAGCGAGCACTCGGTCATGGTCCTTCCTTCCTTACATCCTGCGGTCCTGCACAAACATATTTAAATATGCCTTATCAGACTTCGTCTCCCGTGAGGACATCGCACCACAAGATACCCAAAAAGAACTTTGTCCATTCTCATCTTCATCTCTCTGTCTCTTTCAATTCTTCGTTTCGTTTTTCTTTGGTTCCTTCTTCTTCGGAGAGAACAAAGGCGGCGGCGACCACCGAGATATTTTTATTGGTGCCCATTACGTATACATCAGATGGGAAATGTTGAATTTGTGTCCGTCGTTCCCTCCTTGAATATTTCTCGTGCCTCCTTTCTACTTACTGCACACACACACAGCCACTCACACACTGTAGAGAGAAAGAGATTCTGTATTATTCCAAGGTGGCCCTCTCTTATCGCTCTCAAAAACCACTCTTTTCTCCCATATCTTTTCCATACAATTCAATTTCTTACAAATTTACTTAATCATTAAGAAAATAATAACCGGCTAAAGATAAATACTTAATACAGGAAGTTATACTAAATCAAATTATCTTCGACGAGGAAATATAAAAATCGTTTCTCTTTGTATTATATTTTCAATGTTTCCTGCTTTCATCGTTTAATTACTTATTAAATTTTAGTGTTTTTATGATTAGTTTTTTTTTTTTTGGTATTTAAACATCTATGATTTTATCAATATTAGAATAGTTTTAATTCTTGAATCTGAACATTGAACATAGTTCTTTTTTTTTCTAAAACGAAGAAATCCATTAACCATTTCTTAACTATATTTCAATTTCATAAAATATCATTGCTTTTTCTCACAATTATAATAGATAGAACGAGTCTATAAGATACGTATGAAAATTAGATAATTAGGAAATATGTATTTAGTTGTTGCTGTGATTTCGTCCATTTGTCTGTAATTCACTTTTAAAAATGAAATTTCAAAATATTAACGGTCGAAGAAGTAGTGTCTTCACATATTAGTGATTTTCTCTTAAACTATTATAGATGGATTGGATCCGAAAGATGCATATGAAAGCTAAAGAGTTGAGGAATGTAACATGTATTCATACATTTCTGTAGATTCATCCATTTGTCTGTATTTCACGTTCAAAAATGAAATTTCGAAAAATTAACGCTCGAAAAATTAGTGTCTTTACATACTAGTGATTTTCTCTTGAACTATTATAGATGGATTGGATCCGAAAGATGCATATGAAAGCTAAAGAGTTGAGGAATGTAACATGTATTCATACATTTCTGTAGATTCATCCATTTGTCTGTATTTCACGTTTAAAAATGAAATTTCGAAAAATTAACGCTCAAAAAAGTAGTGTCATCACATATTAGTGATTTTCTCTTAAACTATTACAGATGGATTGGATCCGAAAGATGCATATGAAAGCTAAAGAGTTGGGGAATGTAATATGTCTTCATACATTGCTGTGGATTTATCCATTTGTCTGTAATTCACGTTTAAAAATGAAACTTCGAAAAATTAACGCTCGAAAAAGAAGTGTCTTCACATATTAGTGCTTTTCTCTTAAACTATTATAGATGGATTGGATCCGAAATATGCATATGAAAGCTAAAGAGTTGGGGAA
>NW_017099281.1:0-2308 GCF_001412225.1 Nicrophorus vespilloides
CGCCCCCACACTAAATGCCGCATACCATCATCATCTTAGAAAAACCACCCCGAATAATTGCTCTTTCTCGGAGCCCTCGTCGAGGGTGGCCATTTGAATATCAATGGGGATTTAGAAGTAAGCATTGTGCCATATTATTATCAAACCCAATGTGTTATATAATGTTATGTACAAACGAAACATATACGAGGTATTAAGTTTCCAGTTTTTTTTCTTTCTTTACTTTTCTTTAATCTGGGATTTATTTTATTTTAAATAAAAACATCTACATTTCCTATATTTCCTTTATACAAAAAGTCACATTTTTCGTTATAGATGGATTTTGTTTACAAAAGAAATACTTCGTTTAATGAAATATAATATTGCTCAATAATTTCAAAGGTAAAGTAGTTCATATTTTTACAACTAATTTATTTTTAAACTAAATGTATTGAAATATTGTCCTATAACTACTACAGAAAAATATATAAAACAAACAGTACTACCTATTATTAAATATTTAAGAAATAGAACAAATTAATATTTTTTACAGCAAATACAGCTTATATTATTATTTAATGAACTTAACATCATTTAACTCTTTGAAGGGCCACAAATTCCTAAATTTCCAGACTAAGGCCATCCAAAAAAAATGGAAAATAAATCAATGTATAGTTTTAAAGAATTTGCTATTTGGAAGGTGATAATTCTTCTTTCTTGAACATCTTTTTGAACAGTCTTTTTACCTTTTTCTTTTGGAAGCAGGAAAAATGAACGTCAATATTTATATAAGAAATCATATTTTACATTCATTTTTATGAGATTTTTTTTGGTTTTCTAAGCTTTCTTATCGCTAAATCGCGAATTTCTTATAATTATTCTAAAAAATAATTATTTTCCCCAATTTTATGCATCATAAAATTTTATTCTGGAATTTATTTTATTTGAAATAAAAACTTTTACGTATCCTCTATTTCCATTATTGCAAAAAAAGTTACATTTTCCATAATAGATAGTTTTTTTTAACAAAAGAAATATTTCGTATAATGAAATATAATATAGTTTATCTAATAAGGAATATTTTAAGTATAATATTTTGAAACTAAATGTGTTGTAATATGAATGAAACATATCTGAGGTTTCAATTTGTTGTCTATACTTTTATCTAAAATTTTATTTATTTTAAAAAACAACAATTCATTTGTTTCCTTTATTAAAAAAGAAAGTCACATGATAGCATTAATAGATTAATTTTGTTTACAAAGAAATAATACATGTTGCAATATATGAAATATATTATTCGCTCTATAAAAAACAAATTAATCAATAAAATTCTCTAGAAAATTTTAAATTTTTTGAAGTAATTCCTTTAATTTCACGATTTTCATAGTTTTTAATTTAATGATGAATTATACTGATTAATGCACGTGAATTCGGTTTTCCAAATCCAAATTGCAATAAAATTTGTTATTAATATACAGATTTTATATATTTTTACTATTTTATAGACTTAAATAAGCAACTAAATTTTACATTCATTTATAAACTCTGTTCTAAAATATTTATATGTTCAAAAAAAATAGGTATATTTTAACTGTGATATTATAGAAAGTTAATTAAAGTTAAGAAATTTCTATAATTTTCATCGTTTTTAATTTAATGATGAATTAAGAAATGCACGTAAATTCTGTTTTCGAAATCCAAAATAAAATTATATTTTTACTGTTTTATAGACTTAAATAAGCAATCAAATTTTACATTCATTCTTGCGAGAAAATTTGTTTCAATTTTATAAACACTGTTTATATTTTCTAAAAATTTGATTACATATATTTTAACTGTGATATTATAGAAAATTAATTAAACATTTTACACAAAAATTAAAGATTTTAACAACAAATTACAATATTCCTTAGTCGACTTATCAGAAAACATTTTCACTATTCACAATTAAAAATTATATGTAAAATAACAAAATTCAAAGAGAAATGTTGAATGTTCAAAAGAAAAGTTTATGTTAAAAGTTATATAAAGTAACTTACAAAAAAAAACAATTTAAATAATTTTAATATTATATAAATATAGTTTATTTGTTTAGAAAAAAGTATTTGTATTTATTGAAATAAAGAAAAAAATGCACTATATTTACCTAGATCTTTCTGCCATCTATTTTTAGTTTATGTAATAAAAAGAATAAGTAAATATTTACTATATGTATCAGTATATAAAAGATAATGCGTGACCTATTTATATTACCGTGCTTCTATGGTACTGAGTTTTCAAGCGGTTAAACACTACTTGAGGTATGTCAAGTAACGTGTCAATTATA
>NW_017099282.1:0-1021 GCF_001412225.1 Nicrophorus vespilloides
TGATTTTGCTTTTCATATCTATGGTTCTTTTTACTCGGAGACATGCAAATGTTATTAAATTTTGCACAAAATAAAACACAAATAACATGTCTGAACACAAGTTTGGAAATTTTGTGATCACAAACAACACTAAGATGCAATTAGAATGAGCACTAACACTAGGAATTGTTTACCAATTCACACACGGTCAAGTCAGTTTATATATGTTTATATTACTTGTATCAATTTGGGGACTTTCTGGAAGTCTCTTTATACTTTTAATATTTGTTTATATAAAAAAGCGTACATTTGTGTTTTGAATTTACAGCAAACACAAATTATATTTGCAAAGTATAGTCCGCTTTAAACAAAGATGAAAATCGAATGTATGTAGGGGCAGCATCCGGGACTTTTCTTCTCATCGTCACTCGTTATGCGAAACGTCACTTGTTAAGCGAGTCATTTATGTTACAATTTATTTTGCTCGTTATGCGAGGTACTCCACTGTATAAAGTTTGTGATGGACACAACATGAGTATTAGTAATTATTGCATTTCTTAGAATGTATCGATCAAGTCGTAATACAAAGTAATATTACAATTCATTGAATTAAATACGATATACTCTTATTGTATCAACTAACCAATGCACAATTATCATTTGTTAAAGTCTCATTTTTATTTATTTACCAAGAATCCATTCGATTGAAATCAAACTGTAAGCACGAATATACCTTCACACAAATAATAGTGAAACATATCATTTTTAATTTACAAAAATAATATTTCAATCAAAATGATCTTCTATAAGAAATAATTACTTTTAAATGTAGTTCTTCTATTGTCTATAGATTTGATAAAATTATAAACAATAAACATTTATTATGAAACAAACTGTAAAAAATATATAATAAATCACCTGGATAATTATAGATTTATAAAAGGAATCGGTTAGTAATCGGATCTAGGTATTGATATTAATTAATAATAGTTTTGTAACCATTGTTTATACAACATGTGTCGTGGCAGGAACGGGAATTGAA
>NW_017099283.1:0-1299 GCF_001412225.1 Nicrophorus vespilloides
ACTTCTGGTGAATTTCCTTTTGTAGCAGATTATTATTATTCTAAGGAAAAGTTAAATTATGTTTTTCTTTTGGTGTTGTCGCATTTAACAAGAGGGGTCATAAACTTAATTTTTTATGATGAGGTAATGATTGATAATCATTACATTGAAATTTTCAAGGTCACACTGTAAGTCGATAATAATAAAATCATTATTTGTGTCTCATCTCTATATAGCCACTAATCGACGTGTTCAAGTTTTTAGGTTATTTGATAATTGTAACGTTTAAAATTACATTTATCAGATTTTCTCCATCATTTTTTTATTAATATATGTATGATAATGTAATGTAAATCATGTACTTGACTTTAACAATTTACAATAGTTAATAAAAATTCGCTTTAAGGCGATTATGTACATTTGACTGCTCACAAGAATTATACAAAATTCATGTCAATTCAATTGTGTACTTAACATTTAACAGTTCACAAAATACGTATACATTTTAACATGTACTTGTTATTTGATACTTCACAAGAGTTAATCAAGATACATTCCAAGTGACATTTGACAGAATACAAGAATGAAACACAATACGTGTCAAGTTAATCATGTACTTGATATTTGATAATTTACAAGATGCGTTCCAAGTGACATTTGATAGTTTACAAGACTTAAACAAAATATGTCTCAAATATTACTATGATAGGTGATCGATATTTTATCAACGAATTAGAACGTAGGGTCTATACAAAAACAGACTTAAAAAAAACGATTTTCCAATCACAACTTTTCTACAAAACCGGTTTACGAATTATCAAAATAAAATCTCCAAAAAAAAAATAACAAAACTTTAAAACAGTTTTAAAATATTACAAAAAAATCTACAACAAAATGCTAGATTTTACGTTCTTCTGATTCTATCATTTATTATTATGGCAGGAAAAATTCACTTCTTCAGGTTCTTGAAGATATTTTATGAATTGATTTTTCTATTATGACCTCGTTTAGCAATAAGAAATAAGACTTAATTCCTTCCCAATATTTTCTTTTTACGTACTTTAAATACTTAGTTTAACAAAACAACAACTTTTCGGTAACAGACAAATTAGGGCCAATAAAAAATATACAAAATTAAATAAATAATAATTTCAAATGTTTTTATTTACATGTAAAATGGTTTTACATATTTGGGTTTAGGTAGTCATACTGCTTAAGCCTCAGCACTTTCAGCATGCAAATAAATAATATTTATTGGATCATTTCATAAAATAGGACATAAGGATATGAGAATCAAAAAAGTACATTTTTAACTTAATT
>NW_017099284.1:0-1014 GCF_001412225.1 Nicrophorus vespilloides
GGGTGTCAAGGATCTGAACGGAAAACGAACGAAAACAATGATACCCGGTGACGGCTGTCAACTTGACAACGTGCCAATTTACCAAACCAAACGAACGAACATAAAAACAAAATTTTGGAATTTTTTTGTTATAGAATAAACGAATGCCAATTGCAAATAATAGAAATTTAGTGAAATTATTACATAATAAAACTTTAGTTTCGTTGAGTTTGGGTATGTAATAACTATTTTTTTTTGTTTGTTATTGAAGTCGAGTTGAGTTTATGTTTTTTTTTTTTAAATCTGGAATTACTGTGAATAAATAAGTTGAATTATTATTAATTAGTTGATTGAATGATGTTAAATGATCTGAGGCATGTATATTTATAATTAGGTGTTGTAGCAATTAGAAATTGATTAGAAGTCAATGGTATAATCTTCGGAAATGGTGATTGTGGGATAATACTTTATTGAGGGTGTCAAGGATCTGAACGGAAAACGAACGAAAACAATAATACCCGGTGACGGCTGTCAACTTGACAACGTGCCAATTTGCCAAACCAAACGAACGAACATAAAAACAAAATTTTGGATTTTTTTTTATAGAATAAACGAATGCCAATTGCAAATAATAGAAATTTAGTGAAATTATTACATAATAAAACTTTAGTGTCGTTGAGTTTGGGTATGTAATAACTATTATTTTTTGTTTGTTATTGAAGTCGAGTTGAGTTTATGTTTTTTTTTTTCAATCTGGAATTACTGTGAATAAATAAGTTGAATTATTATTAATTAGTTGATTGAATGATGTTAAATGATCTGAGGCATGTATATTTATAATTAGGTGTTGTAGCAATTAGAAATTGATTAGAAGTTAATGATATAATCTTCGGAATTGGTGATTGTGGGATAATACTTTATTGAGGATCTGAACGAATGAACGGAAAACAATGATACCCGGTGACGGCTGTCAACTTGACGGAAAGGGCAATGAGGATGTGACGTCAATAGTTTAGATTGATTGCGTGAATGGGG
>NW_017099285.1:0-43307 GCF_001412225.1 Nicrophorus vespilloides
TAAAAATGTGTTTAACGTTTGAGATACGCAGTTGCAGCTGCAGCTGATTCTTCGTGACGATTCGCGACGTATCGCATTTCCGAACGATTGTTTAAACAATCGTCTAATTATTATTACTTTCTTATCTATAAATAATGCAGGTGTTCTCACTGCACTCTTTTCTTGCCCAAATATGGATTTGTTTATACGTACGCACCTGCAGCTGTGATTCATAGAGACGCAGGTGTGTACCAAGTTTTATCTCCAATTTTCTATGAAGCGCGCAAATATAGAATTTGAATAATCCGTAAATAAGAGAAATTATTTAAAATTACTAAACAATTAAAATGTTCACTATTTTTTTTAAGTTTACTATTTCATTTTTCTTATAAAGTGTTATATTTTAATGTATTCTACACTATATACAAGTAAAAGAAGTTTGATTCAATGAACAAGTACTTATATAAGTTACTTGGAGAATATCGCGAATGTGCGAAAGAATGCACTAACATATTCGTGGCTCAATTGTTTAGATGTGTCATAGCAGCGTTTCACAAATGTTTTATGACATTTCAAATTTATTAAATATTAAAAATAGCATAAAACATACTAAACTCTTGTCTAATATGCAAATGTTTTGTTTTTATTTTACTATTTTATTTTATATCTATCTTTCTGATTACATAATATTTTGCTAAAGTTGATGTAAAATTACTTGACAAGTTCCAAGTATTATTCATATATGTTTATACAAGCTACTTGGCAAATATTGGTTACTATGTTGTTGTTTAAATTTAAATAGTTTGTAATTCTGTATTAAATTTTTACAACATAAATTATTTTAATGTATAGAAAAAAATGTTTTCTTATTTACAAATAATTGTAATTTTTCAAAAAAAATGCGTGTAAAAATAATTTACGCTCATTTCAACATATTCGAATCGAAACGCAGCACTCTTCATACGCATATAAAAATGTGTCCAACGTTTGAGATACGCAGTTGCAGCTTCGTGTTGATTCGCAATGTTTCGCGTTTCCGAACGATTATTTAAACAATCGCCTAATTTTTTGTTACTTTCTTATCTATCAATAATGCAGGTGTTCTCACTGCACTCTTTTCGTGCCCAAATATGGATTTGTTTATACGAACGCACCTGCAGCTGTGATTCATAGAGACGCAGGTGTGTGCGCAGTTTTATCGTCAAATTTTAATAATACGCACAAATATAGAATTTTAATAATCCGTAAATATAAGAAATTATTTATAATTACTAAACAATTAAAATTTTCAATATTTTCTTAAAGTTTACTTACAAAGTGTTATATTTTAATGTGTTCTACAGGATGTACAAGTAAAAGTAGTTTGTTTCAACGTACAAGTATTTACATAAGCTACTTGGCAAATATCGCACATCGATATTAATCAATTTGTATTACTTTCTTATCGAATGTGCGAAACAACGAACTATCATTGTCGTGCCATAATACGAATTGTTTGAACGTGGTTCAGACGAATCGCATTTCGTAAATGTTTTATAACTTTAATTTACATTAAAATTTATTAACTATTAAAAACAACGTGAAATGTTGAAAACTCATGCCCAATGAGCAAAATATTTTGTTACTTTTCATTGAAATAAAAATTGATTATACAAGTATTGAATTTAATTTTATAATTTTCAAATATATTCATTATTTTTACAAAAATTTCCTAAAATTGATCAAATATTACTTGACAAGTTACAAGTAATATTCATATATGTAATTGCGTCAATCAATCAAATCAATAAAAACATTTATTTTTTGATACTACTTCTACAAGTACTTGTATAAGTTACTTGGCAAATATTGTTTAGTATATTATTATTTTAATTTAAACATGGAATGAAATGCATTATTTACATATACATTTTTCCATAATTGTTTGAATTTGTAATAATTAACGCTAATTTCAAAATATTCGAATCGAAACGCAGCATTCTTCATGCGAATATAAAAATTTGTTTAACGTTTGAGATACGCAGTTGCAGCTGCAGCTGATTCTTCGTGAGGATTCGCGACGTTTCGCATTTCCGAACGATTGTTTAAACAATCGCCTAATTTTTGTTACTTTCCTATCTATCAATAATGCAGGTGTTCTCACTGCTCTCTTTTTGTGCCCAAATATGGATTTGTTTATACGTACGCACCTGCAGCTGTGATTCATCGAAACGCAGGTGTGTACAAAGTTTTATCTCCAATTTTCTATGAAGCGCGCAAATATAGAATTTTAATAATCCGTTAATACAAGAAATTATTTATAATTACTAAAGAGGGCGACAAATAGTCGAATGGTTAAGTCGCCCCACCCACGTGCCAGTGGTAGGGCCAGGTTCAAATCCTGGTCAAACCAGGCCCTTTGTGAGCCTTCTCACAGATGGAAATTATACAACATAAAAAAAAATTGTCTTATGTCTTTCATTATGAAATATTCAATTATCAAGTTTGATATTTCACTTGGTCAATTCATTGACTTTAATATAATATAAACTATTAACTTATTAGTTATATTTGAGAAAATGCAGCACTTTAGATATTAAATTATGAAAAAGATGGATTGCAAATTTAATTACAAAATTGATGGGAAATTGAATGAGGCAATGGTAAATTAATAAGTTATTAGGGATGGGTCAGAACGGAGGAGTATATTATTATGATATGATTATACATAGGTAATGTAACCTTCGCCAATAAATATCGGCGATATGCGGGTGCAGTAAATAATTCAGGACCGGGCGTAGTAACAATTACACGCTGAAAGCCAGCAGATGGTCTCCTAATCAGGTTAATGCTGATATAGGATGGAGTGCCACCAACGCCACCGCCACCGTCGAGTGAGAGAGAGAAAGATAGAAGACCATTATGAATATTTTATGTTCGGCCGGGGCAGCAGAATACCGAGACACACTATATACCACCCCCAAAAGAGGGATACTTCAAACATATTATATTGATCGAGCGACTCCAAATGTTCATTAAACATTCCCATTCCTAAAAAAAATTAAAAGAGAAACAGAAGGAACAAAATAATTATAATTCAATATGATAATTGGAGCTGGCAGAAACTGCTGCGCTTCAGCAAATTTTGATTATTGAAATGACTCTAATTATATAGAAAGCTTTCACTCTACAATATTCTAATTGAAATAATACACTTACAATAATTAATAGCAAATAAATATGTACATAAATTGTGTTATTGTTTGTTCAATGGCAAATGTATAACAGTAATAATAATATCATTGGTCACATAATAACATTACAAAAAAAATATATAAATCCTAAACAGATCAATTGCAGCAGATCAATTTGGTTTTGATTTTCTCATTATGTTATTTTGTTGAGTTTGTTGCAATAAATGTTATTTTTATTAAGAAAAAAAAACTAAATAATTTAAATTTATAGTAAACCATGAAAATATGATAAATTCTAATATGAATTAATAAAAGTAGTTAATAAACTGTCCAAAGGGTGAAAAATTTATTTATTTCATTATTTATTTTTGAACTATTCCCAACAAATATAAGCTTTAATTATAATTCAATATGTTAATTCAGTAAACTGAAATTAATAAAATTCCTCTAATTGTATACAAAAGTATAAAATTATACTTCATGGATAATTGCGAACTCTTTTAAAATTGGAATAATCGAAGACTTTAAAATCATATATTTATTTATTTCTATTTTTTCACTAAAATTTAGTTGTTTTTTTTTTAATTTCACACTTGACTACAATGAATCCGGACTGATCGAAGCCGCACTATACGAAGCATTTATGAATATAAAATAACAGAATTAATGCATTGAAGTATTATTAATAGAAAAAAGTGAATCATTTAGTACAATTAAAAATAATCTAATTAGAATTCAATATGACGGTTGAAATTAGCGTGAAATTAATAATAAATTAACTAAGTAATAAAAAGTATATGCATATTTCATATTATAATTAATAAATTATTTAACTAATTGAAAAATAATTAAAATAATTTTGTGTGACTTTCTCTAAATCCCTTCGTAATGAGCAATAATAGAAATTACGTTATTATTTCGTAACTTTTAAGATATAAATAACTTTTAGTTATAAATTTAATGAAAAAAATCAATATTGAATCGTAATAATATTCTACACATAAAATATAATAAAGAAATATAAGTCATAAAGCAACATAACTGGAGTGGAAAATTTTCATCATGAGTGAAGAAAAATAAAAACAATGTAAGAAAAAGGAAAAGTTGTTCTATAAATAATGTGGGATAAGACATACACCAATAATTATTGTTTTCTCATATATTGAAAGTAGTATTTCATAAATGTTGAAATGCCAAGAGTTACAATGGTAGCAACGGCGGCGGCGGCAGCAGCAGCTATTATTACGGTTGTTTTATTATTTCTGTGTTTGGTTTACTTGGGGGGAAGCGTAATAATTTATTACACTTGTAGGTCGGAGGGTATTAGCAAAAACGGCGTGCGACTATAACGCGAAATAAATCATTGCATATATATTTGACGTTTCCTTTTGCCTCCGGCACAAAACGCAATTAATATGTACATACACACAAACACACAGAGAAAAAACAACACAAAGATGGATACGAAGAAAATAAATCTGCTGTTGACTACTGGGAATCCGACTAAACCAGATACGAGTACCCTGGGGGTTGAATAATTTTTAAAGAAATATTGCCCCTTTTTTTGTGTTTCTTTTATACATATAAAACTGGAATAAAATTTGAAAAAATATCATATAATTTCTTTAGTAACTTAACTACACAATAATATAAATCAATATATAATTAGTTCTAAACAATAGAGACAGAATCTTACAACTTGATTGTGTTTTATAATCATTAAACTGAGAGAGATATTACGTTTTTATTTTGATATTTATGAACGTGATGCAGGGAGACTCGAAGTCCAAAAGTACTAGAAAGTTTTGTATACTTCAGATCAGAGTGTCACAAAAAAAAAGTTGAGGACGAATCCCCTGTGCTCACTGATCCAACTTTATTGTGCCAACACCTGTCTGCGAGCGTCATAAAAGTTAACTTTGTGTGTATAATAATTGTTAATATTAGTTGTGAAACAGTTATTTACAGGAAATTATTCCAACTCAAATAAGTTTGAGTATTTATAAAATTTATTACAGTTATATTTTTGTAATAATAAATTTTCATATTCATATTCAATTATAATATAATGAAAAGTTGACAAGTTAAAATTAAATAATAATATTGATAAAAAGTAAATATAAAATGTTTGTGCAAATGTAGAAAAGGCAGAATAATTTTGATAAATTTGCTGGAAAAAAATGATAAATTTATTTTAGTAATTGCAATTGAATTCAATTTAAAAAAAAAAGCTGTGAAAATAATGGGAAACGGTTGTAACAGCCTTTGAATATGCATGTACTAACTAACTAATACATCAATTGATGTTGAATCGTGAAATTGAATTGCACCAATAACAACGCGTAAAATATTATATTAACAAAATCATTGTTATAATTACATTTGTGGGGGGACGGATGAATAAACTAATGAAATTTATCGACTGTCACTGACATATGAAATTTATTTATTTAACCGTCCGTCCTGATTATAATTAATGTGCGTCAATCGATTCGCATATAAACTCGGCACACGCTAATGCGATTCGATAAATGCGGTTTTTGCAAATACTGGTTTTATATAGAAATATTGTTATTATTATTTTTTTTTAATAAATTCCATTTTGCAGGAGAAATGTCATTAAATGTTTGAGCCATAGTACATAAAAACAATCATATAATCATATACTTCTGTTTTATTACTGTAGTAAATCTAATGCTTGAAGAAAGTGCGATTGCAATAATTTTTATCGGTTTTTTTTATACGTAATTTCAAATGCACTTTAATGTCTCAATAGTTGCATTTTGGCGGAATTGATTACCCATTCACCAATTGTCCGGCCGCAAAAATGTCGCTCACATTACGTAATTGGTTACCATAAAGGTAAAATGTATCATTTTTACTGGTACTAATAATTGTATTTTAACGAGTGCCGAACCCAAATTCTTTAACATTCTTAGAATTATATTTGTAATATTTTTTTATTAAATAACAGAAATAATTCATTACTAAAGTGCACTAGAAAGTTATTGATTTGTCTTGAGTAATAATTACTTATAAGAGTACTCAAAGTAATTGCTTCATTTTTTAAAGTATTAAATTGTAACGAATCAATTCACTACTCGAAATGAATAAATAAGATTCACAAAATGTTTTTACGTCTTTACTAATAAACATTGAAATATAAAATACCGAATAAGAAAGTTAATAACAACAGCAATTATTCTCTAATTATAGCGATCAAAGCACGAAGAAAGTAATTTTAAAAGTTTGCTGCTTTTTTCTTTCTAATTTACACATTAATTTATGAATTTTAATATATCAATATTAATTGTAATATATTATAATTCATGTGTTCTAGCAACAACTAATTATTCTTGCATTGTCCATATTAGTTTCTTAAAGAAAGAGTCACTTTTGAAAAAGTGGTTTATAGATATATCGAAATCGCTGTGATTATACGAAAATTAGTAATGGAATCTAGACTAAGACAAACAATTAGAAGCAAACGAGTATATACATAGCAGGCGACTCGGCGGTAGTATAAAGGTTCCAGTAGGCTCGTTGGAAAGGTGAAATATTCAGCAAATTCACGAAAAACTGTAAAAACTGAATAAAAAACGAGAAAAAAATGTTCTTCAGCTTATAACAGGCGACTCGATGAAATTACAAAGATGTATGTAGGCTTGTTGGAAAGGAAAAATATTCAGCTTTCATATGAGTGGTCGATGATGTAACTATCTTAAGGATTTGTCGAGCAATGTAACAAACGAGAAAAAATGTTCTTCAGCTTATAACAGGCGACTCGATAACTCTACAAAGATGTATGTAGGCGCGTTAGAAAGGTGAGATATTCAGCTTTCAAACGAGTGGTCGATCATGAAATTATCTTAAGGATTTGTCGAAAAACTGAAAACTGAAAAAATTAAAAAAAATGTCTTTCTCTGTTACGTAACGAACATGCTCATGGCAGGCGACTCGGCGGTAGTACGAAGATGCCAGTAGGCTCGTTGGAAAGGTGAAATATTCAGCTTTCATAAGAGTGCTGATGTAATTATCTTAAGGGGTTGTCGAGAAATTCACGACGCAAGTAATGCATTTTTTATACATTTTTGTAAAATAGATATGTTTAGAATATGTTTTATTTTTTCCTCAATCTAATCAATACATATTTAGATATATTCTTTATTAAAGTTATATTTAACGGAGTTTGTCAGACGCCACGCGAGTAACTATCTTATGAATTGGCAATCAATTAATTACATTGTGAAACTGCAGTTAATTCGTTAACTTTAATTTCTATATTACATTAGAATATTTTAATATTAAAAGAATAATTCTATTGATGATTTTTAAATTGGTCAATCAAATGCATTGAATAACAGCAAACTAGCTCTGGAAAAAAGGATTTCTCCCATGGAAAATCGCTCATTGCATAACATAAAATGAACGCATTGCCTTCCGTAATTGTATCAGTGTAAGTAGTGTAATTTATCGAAATAGCCGTAGATGTAAAATGGTAAAACAAAAATAAAGTTGGAATGGTGTGCGATGCGGCTATAAGGTGGAATTGAACCCGGAAGGTTCAGATTGCTAGAGACAATCATATCCATGGAATGCATACCAATTAGACGGTGGTAGGTGGCTGGAATATGATCATAGTGACAATGGATGCGGTTTAGTCCCAGGCAAACAATACGCGTTTTACTTCGAATCCAAAACCAGCAGAAGCACAGTCCTCCGCCTTGCCCTGCCCTGCCCTACTCTAGGTTTGCCTAATTTAATATCGAACTCGTGTACGTATTGTTGTCGCTCCAATGGCGTGCATTTTAATTGAAAACCGCCAAGTTTCTAATCACATAAATTACATTTAATTATGTTAGGAACTTCTGGCAGAGCAGCAACAAAACGTTGCTCGAGGATCACATTTTCCCTAAATACCGCAGTTATTAAATATATTGCCAGCGACTTTAATTAGAAACATGTGCGGGAATATACAACAACTCGAAAATGAAATGCTATAAATTTCTCTGCACATGAATAATCTTTATTTATATCATTCCAAGAAAAATATGTGCACCAAACAAAACCTTGCATATGGTTTCGGTTGTTCCAAGACGCGGAACTAAAGAAACATCAATTTGCTAATTAGTACCGTGACTCATAAGTTTCAAATATTTACTTTACAAATTAATTAAATATAACATTTATTTCCGTTCAAAGAAAATAATTGTATCATATACTTTAAGTAATTCACATTATGTTGTAAAATGCACTGAAGATAATATTTTCTCATACATTTAATTTATAGAATAAAATTTGAAAGATTCTTAATTTTAACAAACTTTGACTAAATTACAGTCATTCTTTCAAAAGTTAATGCTGAATTGTAATTAATAGATTAAGTTTATAAGAAAATCAAAGCCGAAAATTGATTAATTACTAATTCTAAATTCATGGAACAATTATATAATTAATTTTGTTTTTAAATCATAAATAAATTACAGAAAGCAGCTCATAGCAGGCGACTCGATGACAGGACGAAGATGTATGTAGGCTTCTTGGAAAAGCAAAATATTCAGCTTTCATACGAGTGGTCGATGATGTAACTATCTTAAGAATTTGTCGAGAAAATCACAAAAAACTGTAAAAACTAAATAAAAAACGAGAAAAAAAATGTTCTTCAGCTTATGACAGGCGACTCGATGAAACTACAAAGATATATGTAGGCTCGTTTGAAAGATTCTTACCTCTTAATTTTATCAAACTTTGACTAAATTACACTCATTCTTTCAAAAGTTAATGCTGAATTGTAATTAATAGATTAAGTTTATAAGAAAATCAAAACCGAAAATTGATTAATTACTAATTCTAAATTCGTGAAGCAATTATATAAATAATTTTGTTTTTAAATCATAAATAAATTACAGAAATTGAGGTAGTTTTCCCTTAACGTGTACAAACAAAGTTTTGATCATAGTGTATTTAAACCACATTGATTAATACATACGACCGTTAAAGCAATTCGAACAATCGAGTTTAAATGAATCTTACAAATGTAAATCGTAATTGAAATGACGAAGGTTCGGTCTCGCAGGCTACATAAATTATGGATGGTTTTTGGGTTTGAACGCCGCTCTCAACAATCATTCAGCAATAAGTTCTAAATGAAACGCTTATAATTACACATGAATGCCGTTTGTAGATATATATATTAACATATATGCTAAATCAGTCTTTGGTATTAAGGGATGGACGAAGCGACGACATCAACCAGCATGAAATTTATGTACAGTTTCGCTTATTGTTTCAGTGGATTTCAAAGCAAATGTAAATATTATCTTAAGCTTTTGGGATTAACAACAAAGCATATTTAGATAAACAGTTTAGTTTCTTTGATCCTTAATTGTATTTAATAATTATTAAAGTAACTGGGGGAAAAAAATGATCATTTTTATGGAGATTAAATTGATGAGCGCGATGAGAATCACGTAAAACAATCAAACATTGTTTTTGCATAGGGGTGAGCGAATTTTTTTTTTCTATTCACTCTGTAATCACTTATGTGCCGTTGACATTTACGAAATGGCGACACTCTGTAGGGAGAGGTAATTTGGTTCTTTCCGAACGAACGGATCCGTTCCTGATGTGATTATTCCACCCTTACAACGGACCCCTGGTTTTCTGCCCCGTTCTCGTCCCTTTTCCTATCCACCACTCATTTCCTATAATGCAATATACTCATCTAAATCAGGTCCCATCATCAGCATCGAAAGCACCCAATCACTCGATTGGATTTTTGCACGACAAAAATCCATCGCAGATACCCAAATCAACTGTCAAACATTATATATCAGTTTCGTTGATTACTATCAATCTTCAAAAACACTAGTAATAGCCGACATATTCGGACATATTCTATTTATAAAAAACACAGCATTACGTAAATGTAACAGATTGGAAACGCGTAGTTTATGTCGATGCACTGAATCGCATCACCGCATTCACATCCTCGACGTATTCTATTTTCACCCAGACGCATAAACGTTTTTATTTGCATACTTTTTAGTCTGCGTCTTTATACTTTCTTTATTTCTTTCTTTATTATTATGATTCTGTATTTTATCGGTCGCAAGATTTAAGACAGTTTGCGAGAAGTTTTGCGCTGGAAACTGCGCCGGCAAACAAATCAACGTATTAAGGGAAGAAAGTATGTGTACTTTGCCGCATAAACTTTTCGAATATTTTAGCCTTATAATAGCGAAACACAACAAACTCCCCTTAGAATACATTCCACGCAGCAACCCCATGTATTTTTTTTGTATATGTGTGTGTTGTTACAGTCTCTCTCAGTTTTTTTTTTATATTGCGTAAAACTATTTTCAGGGCAAATTAGCCGCAGTTTCGGTTCATTACTCGTAAAGAACAATTCGGCTATTGCGTTATTGGGGAAAACGGGGAAAGGAGGAACGGATACGTGGAATAAAAAGTGCAACGTGGAATTATTGGAGTGGAAAGAACATTTGTTTCCATAAAGCGCAGCAGCTGTGAACATTCCAAAAACAAAACAAAAAAAAATAGTGCAGTTTCGTCCACACGCAGTACGCGAAATTACGCAATTCAATTAGTACCGATGTTGCATATTGTCTTTCCAAAGTTAAACGGTTCAGATAAAAAGCAAGTGCACTGCGGTTTTAGCAAACAATTTTGTAACCAAAATGAAATTGTTTATTTCCGCATAAAGACTCAAACAACTAACGCATTGTGAAACACAACATTATTATATAAGCTCCGATTTGGAATATATTAAATAGATCCAAAATTATATTAGCACCAAATAATTCCCAGAAATTTCAGTATGTTTAACGAATGTACGTTAATCGGACAACATCATATATGTATGTATTTATTAATTAACTTCGCAAAACGTACGTTTTTATCCTAATCAAGGTACATTCGCTATTTGCTCCAAATCCTCTCAAAATTCATAAAATTTTATAAATACCTCACACAGTGCGGCTTCGGTTTAAAAATTTCAAAATAAAGAAATTGTTAATTTAACAAAATAAAGTAAGTTTGTTTTTTACCTGTATCATTTTTATGTACAAATCAGTTACATTTTTCTGTTTTTGTCTGACTTAAACGGAATTGTAATAGATGATAAAATGTTAATAACAATTGTACGTTCATGCGGACATCTGCACTAGAGTTTGGTCAATGTACAACAGTGGTTTCCAAACTTGAAGTTACTACGCCTCCCTCAAAAGTATGTAATCATTTGGCGCCCCCTTTCATAAAAGAAACGCGCATTACAGCAATATGGATAAGAGCACATGAATGTATCTACACTTGCTGGATTCCCTAAACATTCAGCTTTCATATATATCTTTTGAATTTATTCCATGTATTATAGTTTTCGAGTAAATCAATGAAATGTAAAAATACTACTTTTTCGAGCATTTTTCAACTTTTAACGCGTATTACAGCAATATGGATAAGAGCACAGGAATGTATCTATACTTTAGCAGATATTAGGAAAATTCGCGCCTCCCCTTAGACTAGTTCACGCCTCTCCAGGGAGGCGCGCCTCACAGTTTGGAAAACGCTGCCTTAACTTAATATTAACAAAAACTTTTGTTATTACAGGGGACACCCGGGTTTGAACCGTGGACCTCTCGATCTGCAGTCGAATGCTCTACCACTGAGCTATATCCCCTTTGTTTAAACAATAGAACCTAATTACAGCAATTAATTATATAAACAATTGTCCTGTTTCATAGTTTACTTGATCGTATTTCTATAGCAGTATAAATCACTTAACGATTTTAGTTTTATGTTTCATTTACAAAAGTTTTAAACTTTTCATCCCCTATTGGAAAGTAACATATAAATAATATCAATAACAATCATAAATTCAATTAGTTTTACAACAATAACTCAGATCTAAACTTATTTTAGTAAATATCAATTTTTTGGTAAATGTATTTCTTCAATTTTAATCTCAAGTTTTAAACAAAATTGTTAATTATTAAGCAAGCAGAAACGTAATTATTTTTTACACATTATTTAGTATTTGTTAGTTATTTCAGACTTGAACTAAAGTTAATTATTTTTATTCGTAATTAAGTATTTGTTAATTGCAAAATATTTGTTGTTACAAGGGGACACCCGGGTTTGAACCGGGGACCTCTCGATCTGCAGTCGAATGCTCTACCACTGAGCTATATCCCCAATATTTAAACAATTTTAGGTAATTACACAATTAATTAATTAGCAAAAAGATAACAAATGCTATTGTTTCAAGTGATAACAAAATAATCTCTAGTTGCTTCCATAGCAACTGCACCTAATATTATGTACGTTTCTGTAAAGTACTTGTAATGATGCAAGTTACGTGCTGTAATTGTAAGTAGTGTAGGAATGTTTGTAAATTTAGAATAATCATAATGTTTTTCGTCGAGATGTACGAGTTTATAACAATATATCGCATTACTGCCCCGTCGGAATGTTACATGAAACGAGCACTTTGCAACTAAATAACAGGTCGGAATTTTTTTGAAATAATACTGTGGCAGCTGTAATTGCTCACAATAAAATACGCGTTCGCAGCTTTCGGATTTTTCTGCACAACACACATCGGGGTTGTCGTTATAAATACATATATACGGTGCAACAACACCGAAACGCGTATTGTTCGCGCGAGAGATTTATAGGAAATGTTTGGAGCAAATAATAATGATAATAATAATGTAACAACAACAACAAAAAAAAAAGGAATCTAAAATGGCAAACTTGCTGAAAGTAATATTCATTAATTATCCTTGTTATTGTTGAGCTGCTGCTTTCGTTGAAAGGATTTGGGGGGAGGAAATGATAAAATGGCCGCCCAGGAATAATGGAGTCGTAAAATGAAAAATCCCTGCATCCATCCAGTCAGCCAGCAGTTTGAAATGGAAAATGGGGGGAAAAGGCGGTTAAGCAATTGCAACAATTTCAGTTATTGATCTCGAAGTGAAAGAAAGGAGTCTTTCCTGCGAAACAAAAAGGGCTTTTTCAGATGTATACACGTACATGTACATACAAACACATACGGCGAAAAATGGGAAAGAGGAATAGAGAGAGAGAGAGAGAAAGAAAGAGATATTACTTTGTAATATCCATAAAATACATATTGCCATATATGAAAGTTGGCCTTTCCGTTCCACTCTTTTATCTCGTTTGCTGTGTTTCTGTTAAACTAAATTCGGAAAACTTTGTTTGGCCTCTTCTCTCTCTTCTCCCTCCTGCACCACCACCCGCACCCTTCTTTTTCCGGAGGAGCGTATTTAAATATTCATTTTTCCCCAAACGCATTTACATACATATGGGACAGAATGATATTCCGCATTTACTTTGAATTTTAAATTCCCGATGTAATCATATTCGGAATTAAATCAGTTCATTTCGGAAACTTCGCCCCAAAGTCGATTCAGGGGGAACTAAAACTTTGATAATAAGATTGGAAACTTCTCCATCTCTCATATATAAATATATATATATATATTTCTCTTTCTGCCGTTTCCACGGCCCTCTTACAATTTCCTTCACAGCGAATGCATTTATTGTTCGTCCCACCTTTTGTCTTGACTTTATTCACTTTTTTTTAGGCCGTTGTTGCTAAGGTGATGCAATCATATGAAATTTTACTTAGTGGAATTTATTTATATATATACACACACAGACAGACTTACAAAGTTGGCATATACTTGTAAATCGAGCCGAGTCCGGGCAGTGTGTATTCAAGATGACCGATTTATAGGTACAACTTTAGTAAGTTATTGTGCACGATCCGAGGGTATATTTATTCTTAACCAGTCGAGCAGAAAAACGAGGAATAGCCCACAAGTAATTACTTTATTCCGTTTCGCTCACAAATGAAAAAAATAAAGAAGGTAAAACATCAAATCCTGCCTCGATTCGCAAATATCAATTGCATTTGTTTGAAGCGAATCAGACGAGATGATCGAAGCAAACAGAAAACAAAAAAAAAAAAGAAATAAATAAACGAATAAAGCAGAGCATTAACGTAATTAAAGGAGGCCCTGTCCGTGTAATTTAAATAATCCTCGTCGCCACAAAATATATTTATACACAGCACATTAATTTATTTAAATTTATACTTAAATAAATGTGAAATTACACGGCGACGGTATTAATTAAGCTCTGCTCTGTATCTGCTTTATTTTTATTTATTCTTCTTTTTGTTTTCTTTTCATTCTGTTCCTCTAGCTTACTCGTTTTTTATTTCACCTCCAACCCCGGACACTAAATCTTAATAAACACCGGGTGTACGCACGAAAAGCGAAAGAGATAGTCGGAAATAAACGAGAGGAAGAGGGATGCGACGAGAGAGAGAAAAAATTATATCCTAATATAAAAGGTAACCTCGCGACAGCCGGTATAAATCTTTGTCTGGATATGAAAAAGAAATGCGAGAGAAATGAGCTTAAAATGAAAATAAAACGAATTCAGATAGAGCGAATATAAATTATCCGCGAATTCGGATAGAGGGAGGGTTTTCAATGTTATATAAAGTCATATTTCCTCTCTGCAGAGAAATGCAAAATAATAATTCATAGCACAATTTAAAGCACAAAATTTGAGAAAAAATAAATTATTATTAACTTGAAGATGAAATAAATAATAAGGGAAAAAAAAAAGTTTATATAAACCATCGACCGGTAAATCCGAATTTCGAGCATAAATTAAGCCACCCCTGCGCAAAGTCAGATTAATGACGGGGGCCAAAACAAAATGTAAATAAGCTAAGTGGGAAAGACGGCTTTCGACTTTGGGGGATGAGAACGAGCAGGAGAAATCGAAAGGGAAAGAGAAAAAGAGAGACGGAGAGAGAGAGTTCGCATTTGCAGGAAGAAGTATAAATAATAATGGCCAATGGAAATAGATTGAATTATGTTTTTCCCCTTTGCCCTAATCCCTTTAATCCAAATCCTGCTGCGGCAGCAGGAAGAGAAGAAGAATGGGGCTGGATTTTTTTTTCTAATAAATTCAATTATAATAAGAGAAAAGATACTTTCGATATTAATTAACAAATAAATATGAAGACGAGCGGCAATAAATATTCGATATTTATAGTTTAATGCTAACGCTGAAATTTGCATTTGCAAATTAAATAAAATTATCAAATAATAAGACGAGACGCGAAAATTCTAAAGAAAAACAATATAATGGGAAAGTCAAATGCAAAGTTTTTAGTGTGGAACTCACTGTAAGTTTTTAATGAACAACTTTGAAAAGTAAACGGAAATTTCTTCCGGAAAGTTAAGTTAAACCTTAAACGTTGCGATGCTTTCTACAACTTTTTTTTATACAATAAAAGAGGATATTGTACATTTTAATTCATTCGCGAAAGTATACAGTAACATTGCTTATATAAGTATTAAATATCTTTTGTAAATTTAAATATTTGTAAACTATTGTATATAATTCAAAAAAAGTTATAAATACTTGATTTCAATTCATCGTATAGGAAATCCCGTCTATCGAAATCCCGACAGTTTCTTTTATTATTATAAATTTCTACAATAACATTTTTATGGTAGTCGGGATTTCGACATAGTCGGGATTTAAAGCGTCGTTACTTTAATACAGTCGGGATTTCGATACAGTCGAGATTTCGAACGTCGAATCTGTGTATTATGAAGATGGATTGTAATTTAATACATGGATGGAGTTATATTAACTTCTTACTCGAATCAATATTTGGTCGCGAACAATATTTCAATATTTGAGGATCATTTGAATACAAGAGTCCCCTCTGGAACGTAAGGGCTTCGGTTTCAGGTCGGTGCAGGAAGGGATGCCCCCCAAAAAAAAATGTAACAACTTAAAGGAAGAAGGTTATGCATTATCAGCATGCAAAGAGCGCGAGGGTTGCGGGACCGTAAAACCATTTTATCTCCCATAAGAATAGGTTAACAGATATTTACCATAACCCTAAATCATTTCCAGTTTTTTTTTATAGTATAGTTATCTTTCGTTTATAGTTTACATGATAAATATTTATTAGTCGGAACAAGCGACAATAACAATACGTTCTTGTTTTTTTTTATCGTTGAAACTGCTTGCAATTGTATCCATTATATAATTATAATATGAAGAATGTAGTAGAAAATAATATTTCTCAATATATGAATTAATTGTTTCGCAATTAGAGACGGAAATTAATATAGTATAGTTATCTTTCGTTTATAGTTTACATGCTAAATATTTATTAGTCGGAACAAGCGACAATAACAATACCTTCTTGTTTTTTATCGTTGAAACTGCTTGCAATTTTATCCATTATATAATTATGATATGAAGAATGTAGGAAAATAATATATTTCTCAATATATGAATTAATTGTTTCGCAATTAGAGACGGAAATTAATATAGTATAGTTATCTTTCGTTTATAGTTTACATGATAAATATTTATTAGTCGCAACAAGCGACAATAACAATACGTTCTTGTTTTTTTTATCGTTGAAACTGCTCGCAATTTTATCCATTATATAATTATGATATGAAGAAAATAATATTTCTCAATATATGAATTAATTGTTTCACAATTAGAGACGGAAATTAATTGAAGTGGATTAAACGTAAAGTGCGTTTATAAATTAATACATTTGCGGTTAACCCCATTTCCAACCAACCCCCGCCGCCTCCCCCTCTCGCATACACGACTGGAGCTATTCCAAAACCAATCCACGGATGGATACACGACTAATGGATTAATTCCAAACATATTAATACCGGGGCAAGATGAGCTCTCGCGCGAAATTTTGCATCAATCAATCCCATTTAATTGAATTTCCCAAAACCACCCCCCCCCCTCTTTGTACAAATACATTCATTTCAATATTATTAGGGAACCACCAAAGCAAAGGACAATTTCCTTCCCCTTACAATGTTAATAGGAAATTTAATCGCGCAAAGGCGGCCTTCTAAATACACGTAACACCCTCAGGGATTCTCTCTGTGTGTGTATGTGTTTCTGTACATATATGCATTATGTATATTAATTATGGTTTACGTAATTATTTTCTTCTCTCGAGATTATAACATTCGAACATAACGAACGTGTTTCATTTAAATAAATCGTCGAGTTTCACATTCTTCGAACGAAATTACTCGCATTCCAAACGTTTATCTAAGATATTTTCCGTTTCGAATTCTCATTCAAAATTGTATCGTGTCATTTATCAAACACTGGCAAAAAACAAAAACAAACGAATACTTGCGTGACATTCCCGTACAGTCAATTAAGGTTACATAAATTGCAAATGTATTCAATTACAGCGAAACATTTAACAAATTGAAAATAAACAAATCAATATTAATTATCGATTTTATTACATTACATTCAATCAATAATTTATGAATCACTAATTAGATGTTTCTTTTTATCAAATATCAATCAATGAAAGTTTGTACAACAACTGATCTTTCCAGGAAGTGAGAAAATAGTTGAAATGTTTATAAAATTGCTGAGAATTGCATAGATAAATATTTCTGAAAATCAATGAATTGCATAAGATCTCTTCCGTTTAGCCTCGTGCGCGTTTTCGATAAGCACTTCGCAGCCGTAATATGCATGAAATTTTATTGATTCGCAAGGTCTTTCTGGCGTCGGCAATGGAGTTATTAATAATGATGATAGCATCTCTCTGCATCCAGTCAGATCATGCATCTACCAGTTTCGAGAACAACAGTAAATAAAAACAAATAGAAAAGAATATAAATATTATTAAAACAATGCATCGATAAATTCGATCCGCATTTTCTAATAATATTCACAACAAATTGCAGCAATAAATTTCGAAATTCCAATTGTATTCAATCTCTCTGTTATACATTTCTTTTACGAGTGCGTTTGATAATTCCCACGGTAACCTTCGCACCGGTTTCGCCGCAGAACAAACAAACAATGCTTTCGATTTAATTAGAATTATGATATAATTTCGTTTCACCGCAAAAATCCATTGGGAAATCGGGCTTGCGCTTCCACACACTCGATCCCCGACGGAGCACAAAAATCGGTTGTATCATCATCAATTTGTTTCTTCCTCTTCGCCAGAACTAGTTTTCTATTTTTAAAAAGGATCGTTTTATCCTCTTCTCTCTATTTTTAGATCCTCTTTGGATCCGTTTTTTTTTTTCTTAAATATATATTTTGAGGTCAAGGTTCCTTTCGTTTCTCGTTTTACCCACTTGGGATTGTTTCACTTTTAGTCCACTTTATTAATACATCAAAAACACGACCTCATCTAAAGTTATATATTTCACATCACTTTTACTTTCTTATTTATTTATTTATTTATTTATTTTCTCATCGTTATTTCTATCCAATCTGGCCGTCGCTGCACGGCCGGCTGTTAAATTAAAATAATGGAGATACAAATGGTAATTAAAATGTATTGAGCTGTGCGCGGATAGAAGATTTATGTCCGAGAATATTGTGAGCACGAAGCTCTTGAACTCTTGACCACGACACGGCGATTCCGTGCGATTCAATTTATTATTATAGAAGAAAAGAAATTAAAATACGACACAAAAAAAATATGAAGAAGAAGGAATGTACGAAAACGATGAGAGATAATTGCAACAGCAACTCTATAATCTCTCGGTTAAGTTGACGACTGAATCCCTTGTTAAATTCGGCTTAGTTTAATAAATCTTTCCCTCCTTCTTTTTCATTTTATTTTGGAAGCTTATAAGAGTTATTAATTGTTGCGTTATTTACTTCTTCTATATTTGTTGTTGTTGTAATTATTGTTGAAAAGATTGTGATGCTCTTCACTATATTTATTATAATTCAATAAGATTATATACAACATTATAATAGTTTGTAAATTATATTGCCCCGGGTTTGCTGCATGCGTTCAAGTCTATTTGCGAATACACACGGAGATTGCAGATGCATAGTTTGCAATAAATTACGTTTAGCCGTGTTGGATATGTGGAAACACTATCGATTCATGCACTAATAGGATCACTTGACAGTTATCGGTTCCTATTAGTTACCATTTACTATCTATAACTTCAATTATCACCTCGAGCTGTACCATCAACTGGTAACAATACGAAAATTACTAAAAAATATAAACGAAACTAATACTAAAAATATTATAAATAACAGATGGTTAAATTATAAGTATAAAAACAAAATCTTTAAAGAATCAGACATATGTTTATTAAATCGGTGTCAGCATATTGCAATGAACAGTTATACTTGTTCTATTTAATTCATAATAAACATCCATGACTAAATATATTTTAACAGCTTATTAAAAAGTAATTATATAAAATATGAAGACGTTTATTTTACAGTTTGTGCACGTGCACATAAGTTATATATTACAAAAGAAAAATTAATTACGAAATGAATTGCTTTGCATTTGCATTGATTTACAACGTGAATTCGCCGGAGAACAAAGGGATCGTAATTGCGAGTTTCACCCGGAAATTATGCGCTGCATCGTGTATAAAAAGGAACGTTGTGGAAAAAAATAAAAATATAAATAAATCACATAAAATATAAATTTGCTATTCAAAAGTTAAGGATATTAATAAGGGTGAAATTTAATCTATAATCGTGAAACTACTGTTCGAGTGTGTGTAATTATAGATGACTGGAGGATGATTGATCGAGCGGTACGAAATGATTAATTAACGTTTCAGTGGGATAAAGAAATCCTTTTGAACCTTTGACCTGGAAAGTGTTTAAGTCAACATAAATACACAAATCTATTTGTATATTTGCATTTTATTACTAGATTTATTAACTTTAACAATTAACTTCACTTGATTATCAACTGAGAAAACAAGGAAAGTAATTATGTAATTTTTGTAATAAAAGAAGAAAAAAAAACAGTCTAAATGGCTGAGATTTATTACTTTACTGGAAATTACATCAAAGACTTTCAGTTTCAGCTTTACTGCTACTTTATGTTTAGGGTATGAGCATTCGTGTTTCGTTTTACATTGAATAAATAAGAACATAGTAATTTCAGATAAAATTGTATAATTTGTGCAAGGATGAAATTGTCACGATAAGGATATCAAAGAAACCACTTTTCTAGGCAATTCGATGCGAATTTTCTTCAAGATTTGAATTCTTTGCGTGCAAAGCGAAAGCTATTTGTATATTTCTTTTTTTTTGCAATTTATTACTAGATTTATTAACTTCAACAATTAACTTTAGTTGATTATTTATCAAGTGAGAAAGCAAGGAAAGTAATTATGTAATTTTTGTAATAAAAGAAGAAAAAAACAGTTTAAATGGCTGAGATTTATTACTTTACCGGAAATTACATCAAAGACTTTCAGGTTTAGCTTTACTGCTACTTTATGTTTAGGGGTATGAGCATTCATGTTTCGTTTTACATTGAATAAATAAGAAAATAGTAATTTCAGATAAAATTGTATAATTTGTGCAAGGATGAAATTGTCACGATAAGGGTATCAAAGAAACCACTTTTCTAAGCAATTCGATGCGAATTTTCTTCAAGATTTGAATTGTTTGCGCGTGCAAAGCGAAAGGGAGATGACTTAATTTCACGAAATGGCCCCCACTTTACGACGATTTATTATATTATATAAATTCTGTCTTTCAGCTTCAGAATTTACGATGACCCATAAAGATACAAAAAAAAACACCATTCACTTTATTACATATATGCGACTGCACATAGATGGCGTTGAATTTAGTTCAATTAATTTATATTTTTACCGCGTTAATTATCCGATTCGCTTCACGTGCATTTAAATCGCGAATTAATGCAGAATTAATGGCGAACGAGCGAAATCATTTCATAATTTAACCCAATTTCGTTTTCCAGATCGCATCTTATACATAGAGCTATTTCACAGCGATTCTAGTTTGTTTCAGTACAGTTTATGGCATGTGCAGATACGATCTTAATATCGCATAGTTTTCTTTATTGTTTTATTTTGGAAACAATGGAGGGAGGAAAAACGAGGGTTGGGCAATTTTTTAAATAGGGGATTTTGTATAATAATGTCTCTCTCATTTTTGTTTTGATGTTATTGTTGTAATTCGGGGATTCAGGAAATTATTTCCTGCCCTGTTTTTTTCTCTCTCTCATTTCGTTTCCACTGCCAGAGATTAGTTATATAACTCTCTTTGTTACACTCATGCATGCATATAGGTATATTTATATAAGCATTGCGTCAAGTTTAATTAAATGTGTAACAATAATAATAATAAATCCACCCATTTCCTCTCGCCCCCCGCTCGATCATCACGACGCGACACGTAAATCCTGAATCCTGAATGAAAAAAAAAACCCTCCCCCATTTCCTCTCTCTCACCCTCAACGCAATTCGAAAGCCGGATTTAATGCACAGGCGAAATGAAAAAAAAAACGCATAGAGAGAGAGAAAGTAACGACGTTATAAATTACGCATAATCAAAATTTAGAACTTTGTTTCATTATTATCAGAAACGCGCAATATTTCAAATTGCCCCTTCGTTATTTACGAGTGGACCTCAACGGTTCACCCCGAGGATATACACACAAACATATACATTCATTCTATGTAGTATGTTTATATATATATGTATATATATGTATATAAATATATAGACGCACGGAGATGGGTTTAATGGAAATATTTCGCGTTTTATAAGCCCATGAATTTTACAGTGTTGCTATCGTAAAACGTACATTTCAATATCCGATGACCGTGCATACGTTCGTACAAACACACACACACATATTCGCGCGAATGCAATGGAAAAAGGAGAGGAAAACTGAAGGAAATTCGCGTGGAGGGCGGTTTTTATTAATATGCACTTTTCATTACTGCGGATCGTCCCAGCGGGAGAGCGAAAACTTATTGCCGACGCGAATAAAATATAAAGGAAAGAAAGTGCTCGTTTGAAATGTAATAATTTAAAGAGCAGTTCCACCCATATATACACACACAGTAAAATACATACTTTTCAAATGAGATCAAACGATAGTCAAAATAAAACTGATATAGTGAATATCACTAAAAACATTTTCTTCATAAGATTCCAACAATGTTAAAAGGAAACTTAATTGTTATATACACAAGGTCCTCTTTTTATGCGGTTTTTTATTTCAAGAAGCATTTTTTTAAATAACTATTTTAGGCCATTTTGACACGTTTTGACACAAATTGGCAAAACCATTTCATCGAAAAAGATGATAATTCTGAACGAGCATTCAAGTTTCAACGCGAGCTTCAGAATTGCAAAGCCAAAGCAAAGTTTAATCACTGATTATATTGTCAAAATGAAAAAATCAACAAGCAAAGTTGAGACTAATTTTACTTGTGAAGAATCATTATCTTCAGAACATAGATCTATGTTGACTATCTCTTCTAGTGATGAAAGTGATTTCGAACCAGTTCGCAAATTATGCCGAATACTCTCATATAACGACGATAATTCTAAAGAAAAATATGTGAAGAAAGATTAACTTTCATAAATATTTTCTGTATTTTTTTTTTGTAAAATTAGAAGGAATACGTTAAGATTATATTTTTCTGAAATTTAATAAACTTGTCTACGATTTTTAACGTTTTTATCAAATTATAAATAAACATTTCAGAAAGAATATATTAAGACTAATTATTTTTCT
Organism: Nicrophorus vespilloides; assembly: GCF_001412225.1. Taxonomy (NCBI): domain Eukaryota; kingdom Metazoa; phylum Arthropoda; class Insecta; order Coleoptera; family Silphidae; genus Nicrophorus; species Nicrophorus vespilloides. The sequence continues at coordinate 22,810 of NW_017099285.1, forward strand.
GAAATTTAATAAACTCTTTTTTATGCGATTTTCGGTATATTGTAACTCATTGATTTAGTTTTATGCGGTTTTAAAAAATTATCGAACATATCCTTTATTTTTACACGTGTGTCTAGACCTTTTTTGTGCGATTTATTTTTATGCGTATCTACCACATAAAAAGAGAACCAAGTGTACTTTGCTTGAAAAAACTAACAAATTTTTCAATTACTAGAAACATTTCTTCTTCAACTTTGTATAATCCCTTTCTGAAAACTGATAATGTAAATGTGAATGTGTAAATAAAGGAAAACTTACGTACATTATTATTATTTAGCTGTTGCATTTGTAAATATGAATATGGTGAACATGAAAAGCAACAAATTTGAAAGGCGAGAAAGTGAAAGCGTCGACAAATTTTGACAAATTGAAATGCCAGATCCGAAAATTGATTCGAAATGCGCGAATACAAATACTTTCACCGCAGATTTCGAGCCGTGGGTGGGCGCAATTCATTTACGCTTATAACTAAATAACAAATTGATTAAAACGAGAGCCCTTGGGCTAAAAGCAATACTAACACTAAAATTAAATTAAAAAAAAAAAACAACAACAACGAAAATTTTAAAAAATGGTAAAATTCTGAATTACAATTGATTTAAAAGAGTTACTAAACAACAGGAGCAATCATTGACTTTTTACAAAAAAAACAATGGTTAAGCAATAGATCGTCAACTTTGTTGGATTTATTTCTGTTGTAAATAAAGTGAATAAAAAGTTAGTTGTCTTGCGGTTAAACTCATATGCATATACCTTATTAAAATTGTAGTAATTTGTGGCCTCTTTATGTATTTTTTAATAATACCCATTAAGAACTAGACACATTATTATTAATAATAATCATTCTACAGCATTCCAGTCTGATTCGCATCAGAGCGTACTAGAATTATAAAAAAAACTCTTTCCGCTTTACCGGAATTCCTCATTGTCGAACATTACACTATGCTAATCCGACTGATAGCAAGCTCCAATTATTGTCTTAAACACGTGTAATTGATAATAATTATGTACAACATAAAATACACTTACAAAACATCGTCCAGAAAACATTGCATATTTATAACTTTTATCACAATTAAATAATATATTAATCTTAAAACTAATTTATTCTTATTCGAAATACCTGAATTTTAATGAATAGAAAAAACGAATTAGAAATCTTATATTTCCATTTATTAAAAAATAAAATTAAAAATACTTGGAATTAGTGAAGATTTATGTGCGATAAATAACGCTGTAAAACATATGTAGAAAGTTAATGGAAACAGTAATAATAATAATTTGAGGTAATTAAATTATTATTTTTAATTAAAAATAATAATAATAATAACAATAATAATAAATAAGCAGTACGTAAAATACTTATTAAAATAGAAATAATTACTTGTAAACGTAGTTAAATGGAAGAATAAGTGAAAATAAATTCTGTTTTCTTTTTAAATGTCGCAAATTGGATTGATGTGATGTGATTCGATTAGCACGTCGGAAATTGCAATGAATTGTTACAGTTAATTACGTCCATTTGTGAGCTTTGATTGACCTAATTAAATACGATCATTCGTTGCAGCGTTAAACAATGCCGAAGACGGATTTCGCTTGGAATGGACATAATTACAGTAAAACCTAGTCATCATCATCTGTCTTTTCGACCCTTTTTGCTGGTGTTCATTGTCTTTACTTTTTTTTTTAACAAATATCCCATATCTATTATTCCTATTTCTTGGGTATTTTTTTTTAATAACTCTCTGTTCTCATAACGGATTCAAAGATTCCGTTCATTCTTTTTGTTGTCAAGTCCGCTTTAAGAAAGTTGTGAACCGGAAGTTCGTGGCTGAGGGTGCATTATTCAGGCGCGTCCTGCAAACCCCCTATTTAGCCTTTATCCTGCGGTCTTAATAAAATATGAAAAGACTTCTCAACCATCAATTCCTACAATGAATTAAGCGAAAACCACCATAGTTTAGTGCATTAAAATACTATTGCACTTTAAGCGCATATTTAATTTAAACTTCTCCCATGTAAATAAACCGTGTTCATTCAGATAAAATAAGAAAACAAAATTGCTTGTACATTATGAGAGAGACTCGAAGCGTTCCCTTTATGCAATCCGACTTTCTCGCTTGCGAAATTCAATGGGGAATTATATTACGCATTTTTCTTTACATTTCGCCGCGATTATCATTTTAACGTATCCAATTAATCTTTTTATTTGTTAAATTAACCAACAACAACAACAAAAAAAAACTCTTCCTGAAACATAAATTATGCAACAGGATTTAATTAGGATCAACTTAATTAATATGATTTCGCATTTGTTGTATTGTGTACGTTTTGATGCAATGAAATTTTTGTATTAAAATTTATCAATAAATCAGCAACAGCAGAGAGTGGTTAATGAATGCACTTGCATAACTCGCAACAACTTTCAAATTCGAAACACCGAAAACCCTATTATATACACATATATATTATTTTCAACTTTCCCGCATTTTTTCCCACGGCTCCATTCCGCCGTCTGTTTTAGTCGATTATTTTTATTCACGTCTTCGAGTCTTTCCCGGCTGAAATAGCTTCTGAATTCCGCAGATGCTGCTAATTGGAAAAATCCGTAATCTTTCATGGACTTTATTTTCATCTCGTTGTTATATTTTTTTTTTCTCTCTTCTGTATATATAATACATATAAGCTTTTATCCATGCTCAGTTATTTTTTAAGTTCTTGTTGAGAGAATCTTTGTAAAGTGCGGCCACAATGAAAAAGCATCTCAAGACCTTATGGCGTCGACACGCCATGCTGCAAACAGATAGTAAATCCATTAGATTTAATTTTCATTGCCGTTTAATTATTATGAAATATTTTTTTATTTTTTTCCCCATTTACAATTCATGGGAATGTGGAAACGCGGAAACAGTAAATGCTACAATTAATTTTGCGGAGAGGTTTTTCAAGTGCGCCGTGCATTTTCATACGCTCGGCGATTCTTTACAGTCAGGAAGTTAATTGCAATTAAAGTTCATTATATAAATATTAAGATTTTTATCATATATAACATTACTAAAACATTAATTCATACATTTGAACAAAGTTAAAATGAATGTTAGCAATATTATTGTCTATAATAGGACAGAAAGATGACATAATAGTAATATTACGTTTGATATATCTTTGTTTTATTGCCTCGTTAAAATGTTATTCGCATGGAATAATGTTATGACTAACTGTGCGCAATGACTCATTCGATTATCAGCATATTTCTATCAATGTCATTCCCATGCAATTTGAGCGCCATCGAACCGTGCAGATACACACAACACTCACCATCATACAAAAGTAACCCAATTTTTATATCATTTCCAACTTTTATCGGAATTAAATGTAGTCGACTGCGAACAACGACCATTCATTCCATTATCATCACATCAAATAATCATTTTGTTTTGCAGGAATGCAGTTCTTTGCGGCATTTCAATTAACAATTATTTATCATGATAGTTTACATGCAAATACTGTTGTTTAGCTTTAGTCTTGTAGCTAAAAATTGTATTAACAAAATCAATATGCGCTTGTATTGAAATGTTATTAATTTATTGAATTGCTGTGATGCAATTATTTCGCTCGCATTCAGAGATGGAAGCTGCGATGATTGCATCCGCGCATTTATCAATATTCCTCGAAGGAAATAATCTTCTTGTTTTCTCTGTTTTCCCTCATCCCTCTCGTTACTTAGTGGAAAATTGTTATGAAATTTATACATTTTTTTTTTTGCTATCGTCTGGATTGCATCCGCGAGGCTCGATCGATTTTCGATCTACGCTCTACTCTCTACTCTCTCTCTTTCTATCCGATGCAGTGCATTAAAATAAATGCAATTGACCCAATTTGCAAAAGGGAGCAATTAAGTTCCGGGCAAATTGAACCTAGCGAGAAACAGAGACAGCTTCCTCCTCCCTCATCCACCCAACAGCGCTTTTCCAACATCCCGTTTTGTTTTATTCCATTCCGCCCTGATTTAATCCCGGAAATTAATAGTAGCAACATAATTTTTCCCTTTCGAACTGCGCGAGCGACGAAAGGAAAACAGCAGAAATTCGATTCGAAGGATTCGCCGATCGCAATTACCTTTTAATCCCGAAATCGATTTGCGAATTGTTCTGCTAAAATACGCCTTCAATCGCGATTTTGAATTTTCAATATATACGACATTTGATGCACACACACACCATGAATATACATAAAATCGGATGGATGAAAACCGTATCTTTTTATCGGGTTTTTTTTCTCTCTCTATATATTGCATGCATATTAAAATTAATTATTTGTTCCTGCACTACCAGAATGTACCATTATCGAGCATTGAAAACGCGGTTTCCCGTTTTCCGGTTTCACCAAAACAACAACAAGCTACAACAATAAAAAAAATATAGCTGTTGATTTGCAATTCCAACGATGCTAATTTCATTTAACTTGCATACTTTTTAACGTTTTGCACTTTTTCACCGCACACCGAGCAATACGTAAATGGAATGTTAAAAATGTTACTTTTATTTGATGTTCGCATCGAAATTAAAGTAATGTTTTTATTTAATCAATCGTCATATTTCGATCATTAATTAAATATTATTAACAGAATTTACATAAAAAGTTGCATATTCAAAATTTAACATAGTCATTTCTGTTAGAAGTTAGTAGATTATAATTTTCTAGAACATTTACATTGTAAATTATATAAATTTTGTTAATGAAACTTTAATGTGTATCGTAAAATAGGAGAACCTTTCTGCATTGCTAAATAATAATAATAATAAACGTATATAATTAAGAACGATAGTAGAAAACATTAAACGAGGCTAGTTTTGCTGTGAGTTGTGCAACATCGATAAACACAATAATCTGCTTAATATTAAATATAATAACGTGCAATTTAACGTGCCGGTAAAATTGTTGCGATAATAACGCATAAATAATAAATATAATATTTTGATTATAGTTTGGGTAATTTCCACTCGAATTTCCATAATTTCCCTACAAGAAACTATATAATTGCGCTTATATAATCGCGCATTTACGTAAAATATTGCTTTGCAAATTAGAATTTAAATTACTAATTTATTATGATTAAAGACCTTTAACAATAAAACAATATTACAACGATTCAATTACGTGGGGTCTATCAAAAGTTCGCTTAGTTTCGCATTTGTTTATGAAATAACAAAAGTTTTTTTTATCAATTTGTTAAAGTCTAACGATATTTCATGGCAAATTTCAAGAAGATCGGTAAAAATGGATAAGAGAAAATGCAAGATTTCGACGTCAACTCAAGCCTATGCAAATTTTCTAGCAATTCTAAAATGTATATTAGAGTGAATACATCATCCCTTGTGACTATTTCTAAGTGGTTTCAAAGATTTCAGACCGGACATTTTTCTGTGGAGGAATTCTTCGATCGATGATAGAAATATGGCCCTGGTGAAGGCAAAAATTGACGAAGATCAAAGAGTGACACAAGAATTGGTAGTTGATGAACTGGGCTTGTCGCTAATATTAAATCATCACTTTATCTGTACAAAGAAATCCGCTCGATGGGTTTCACGATTTTTAAATGATGACCAAATAAATGCACGTGTTCGCTTTGCCGAATATTTTTTGAAAAATGACTTGATTCTATAAGTTTGATCAGGAAACCAAGCAGTAGTTCTTGGTATGAAGCTGCAAAGAGTCTTCAGTTCCAATGAATTTAAAAGTTGAAAAGCTCCAAAAACTTAAGAAATGTATTGAAATAAATGGAAATTATGCTGAGAAATGCACGTATTGAATAATATTTTCAATACGTAATAAATAAAATAGATTTTGTTGCTTTCGGATGGATTCAAAGTGTTTCTTCGGATTTATCTGCGTGCATTTCTCGCGATTAATGGTCCAGAAATAAGTAGTATGACCGATTATGGCAACTACTGCACGTCGATAATACACGTCTGATAGTTGCAAAAAAAAAAACTATCTGTTATTTAATTATTGAATTAATCGATTCGCCGATTTCCATTTTTATTAACCTTCACACTCCGAGCAAAGTAATTGGCATTGGCGGCGTTTCCGCATTGCGGCTCTTTGTTTTTACATATCATCGATTTCATTTATTAAACAACAAATTATGCGCGTAATAATGCAACGAACGAGGAAATTATATATACTTTCCGTGAAATCCTCAGTATTCTCCCCCTTTTGTACATTTATACTATTTGTTTTCGCTTTTCTTTATTATTTCGCATTCGTTTTGTTTTCCACGTAATCCATCCAACAGATGCGGAAGTCGTTAAGGATTTAATTTATATTTGCTCAGTGATTTATTTAGAATCCTATTTTCTATGGCTAATTAAGATGTTTTATTGGACTGTTATGGATCATAACCAATAATTACATATTACTTATATTTAACTATTGAATTTCATACAATAAATACATTTATTTGTAATATAATTAATTAATTAAAAAAAAAAACAATATTTATTACAACGATTATTCAATTACAAACGTAATTGCAGACTTGTGTATCTAATAAAATAAAATAAGTAAGAAATGGGCTGAATTTAAATTGCAAATTTAGTTTACATACATATCTAATTATGAATGAATAATTCGCACTTTCTTAGCAAATTTCTACAACGAATAATTTATAAATAATTAACACATTTCTGATACATATTCTCAACTGATTAATTGAAATTTTAAAGTAAAATTGGGCCAAATTCAATTTCTATAACAATATATCAATTTCGTTAATGCAATTTGAAGCGAACCCCTTTTTCCCAGAAATCATAGCCTCCTTCGCTAAATGGATGCCTCCTCCATATTAAAATTCCTCCGACAAAGTCGACATTTAATAATTAGTTTTTCCTCTGAGAATGAAATTCAATTACGGTGCCATTTTAAATTGCGCGAAACGTCGCCGTTTCAGATACACGAGAGCGACGGACGAGGGAATGCGGGGATAGAAATAGACACATAAAAATGATGGTGTAGACAGGAGGGAACTGAGGGAATTAAAGAGAGAGAAGTGAACGTTGAAAATCCGGAATCGAATGTCGGACGTGCAGGGAAAATAATGCAAAACTCACAATTGCCAATTAGTATTTAAAAAACGGAAACTTATCGATTTCCCACAATTAAGCTGGAAAAAGATTTATAGCAGTCCTTTCATTTATTTCGCAATTTGCAACGTAACTATGTAGAAATAAACGAATGGATGGAGAGCGAATTGCTTGCATCGGCCTAATGAATGACCATGGTATGTATGGTGCTGTTGCTGCGAGAGAGGAAACTGGTTCTTTCTTCTGTTTCCTTACATTTACAGGTAAATTATGAATATTCAGTTGAACTATTAATTGTTTCTGATGAATATAATCGTGCTGAATGCATCGATCGATCTGATCCCGAGATTCGAGCCAATAATTCCTCTAATAAGATGCGTTCCCACACAATGAGAGAGATCCGAAAGGAAATAATTAAGAGCGATATTCGGTCGATAACTCTACTCAAACAAAGCAAAACACAAAAAAAAGAGAATTCGATGGGAATATATAATCATGGATCGAATCCAAAAAAATAAAATGCAGAAACGAAGGGTTCGAATGGATCTCGAAAACAGATAAATTGCCCGGGCCAATAATAATAAATATAATTAAAACGGGAGCAGGAAAAAAAAAACGAAAGAAAAATTGACCCAATTTATTAATAGCCGCATCATTAAAACTTAACTAACAAACAGATAATTATAACTTTAATATATAACCAAAGCGGAGTAGAGAAACAACACAAAAACTTTAACATTACTCATTATAATTATTTAACTTTCAACGTAATAAAGGGAATAAATGAATTAGGGGCGAATTTGTGGGAGGCAAAACTTGGACGATAAATCATCGATCCTTTGACTTTGGCGCTCACGCAATACGACAATTAAATTCTGTACCGCAACAGCGTGACTTCACCAACTAAAAATATATATATATATATATATATATATTCACCATGTAATTATTATTAAATAATTGCAGCGCATTTTTTTTTTCTATATCAACGTTAACATTTTAAGTTTCTATTTTTTTTTATTATTTCACTCTGCACATCGCTGTTGCAATTACGATTTGTTCCCTTTAAATAAATTTAAATAATTTACTAAGTCACGATCGTCATGTAATTAAGTTGAGCAAATCTGAATAATCCCAACTCTAAGAGAAATAGATATAGAAATTATAATGATTACGTGATTTAGCTAATGAGTAAATATTTAATTGCAAACATAAATTGAATTGATTTTTGATAAACTATATTTTTTAATACTACTTATTCTATGAAATGCTTTGTTTTTGTTTAATTATTAATTAAGTGGTCCATGGAAAGTAGGCTAAGCGAATTGAATAGGTGTACATTTGGTTGCAAAATATTCATTCTTTTGTTGATATAACAAATGTTACGTGATTTTTATTAGATAATAAAATTATAATCTATTGGCCATATAAGTAGAGTGGACGAGGAAGAAAATTGTAATCATTTTGATACCTCCATAAATAGTTTACAATTTAACGATAATTAATATTGAATGTTTTTTTTTGAAACATTTTTATGATGAAACAGGCAGCAATAATAATAATAATAATGTTCATACATTATTTGAGGTTTTAATTAAAGAAGTTGCCACATCAATTGTAAGTGCATCGTAAATAAGAAATTAATGTGCCTTAAAGTGTATAAAGCGATAAATCAATTTTACTCCAGTTAAATCGTTTACAGGAAGAGAGACCCCGTTAAACTGAAAATTTACATCTTAGAAAGCTGCAGCAATAAATATCCTCTAGCTCGTTTTGCTTTATTTATCTTTTCATATTTTATTTTCTTTTTTTTTCATTCTCCGTACACTTATTATTTATTATCTCGTTCTGCCTCCAATTTTATTTTACCTGGCATTTGTAATAAGGAGAAATTTCTCTAAACGCATTCCAACGCAACAATACTAATCGTAACTTACGTAACAAATACGCCGCGCTGTGTAAACTGCAACATATACAGGGTGCAACCAAATTAAAACTGTTATAACTTTCGAACGGTTGGAAATGTTGTGTCCATATTTCGCCTAATGATAGATGATTTTATTGTTCACAAGCTTGTGGAAGCATTTGCATCTCAGTTATTTGGAAAAGAAGTTATCAGTGATGGAATTCAAATCAATTTTTGAGCGGAAAATCTCATTAACATGTTATAACGAAGCTAGTAGTGTTAGAAAATGCTATTTTGGTGGTCAGAAAATAACTACATCTGTGGTAGAATTGGTTTGGAAACTTAAGGCTCGAATTGAATGAAATATGCGACGCAGTGGAAGACAAATGATTACTCATCTAAACTTATAGAAAATAACCATGCAACAAATACTCAAAATCGAACTCAAAGTGAAGCCTTACAAATTCCAAAAAGGACAAGATCTCATCGATGTTAACAGAAAAACTAGCCAAAATGTATCGTCTTGCTGATGAGAAAAGTTTTGGAAAATGCTCTGAAGCCGTGGACAACCCAACCTTTTCAGTCATAATGCGTGGACGTTTCAAGAAGATTCTGCACCATCACACAAAACACACGAAAACCAATAATGGCTAAGAGACAACGTTCCACACTTTCTTCCGACCGAACAGTTGCCTCCACGGTGACTAGATGCAAATTCTGAAAAGTTGCAGTTCAATTGGGCCACCCTGTATATTCAATACACATTATGCATATAAAGATACAATTAATAATTGGATTGTCGAATTCGTTCGACAATTGATTTCGCAATCTTAAAATGTGATTATCTGAGCCTGAGGACGAAGGAGGACGAAGGAGGAGGTCAGCGTCCTGGATGCTATCCTTCTTATTTGTTTTTCAATATCGTATATTGCATTTACCCCCAAGGGACACGAGGGGGCGGCGGCTGCTGCTGCTGCTGCAGAGACCGGAAAGTTTGATGGGTTCCAGAGACTCAAATATATAAAAGTAAACTCATCAAACGGCGGTCTTCTGTAATAACATATCGAGGATCAACGGGATATAACAAGGATAACAAATAAAATCCTAATCCATAAAAAAAAACGAAACAAACCGTATAAATGGGATGAGATGAGGGGAATCGTTATAATATCATTATTGTATTGTATTCCTTTTGCAGAAGAACTGAACCTACTTTCGGTCAATTAATTTACAGAAATTACATTTCTTTTTGCCATTCCGAGGATTACATTTTGTAACACAATTCGGATTAGATTCCTCCATCCTTGACATATAGGGGACGCAGCAGGGATTGTTTAAGTAATCGCGTTACGGAATTATTTACTCGCGACTCCGGAATAGATTGGAATCGATTTCCAAGTTTTATTTGGAAAGTATGCATGTGTGTGCACACACACGTACCGCTACTACTCTCGATGGGATATGTTTGGAGAAATCCATGGTATAAATATATTAGATCTGGGACACCTGGCGGCTCGGAGACTTTTATGGATACCGGAATTTAAAACCCAGAAGATTTTTATTTTTCCACTACAAAATTAATGGGCTTTCTCTATTATCTGAGCAAATATAAAATTCTACAATTCTACTTCTCAACAGATTTTACGTTTAAAGATTTTTTTAAATAACAATACATTATTTTTTCGTTAGTAAATTTGACGTATTTCCTGTTAGGCCCACTTCATAATTCATTTTTGACAGATTAGATAAGGTCGTGTTTCATTATTTTTTTTTTCGATAGATTATGGTCGTTCATTTTTCATTTTCAATAAAATTGGTTAAACCATTTATCATTTTCCTGTTTCTCCCCCCTTTCGACTGACTTTATTTGACTAAATTTCAAGACTTTTCTGTTATATTCCTAACAAAATTGCAAAAAAAAACAACAACTAAATATAAATTTCTCTTTGTCAGATTTGAATTAAAAAACAAAGCGTCTTCAAGCTGAAACTATTTAAACGTTTTTTTTTTGTACACATTGATGAAACGGAATGCAGTTTTATTCTATATATAAACAAGCGCATTTAATTACTGTGCTGTGAGAACGAAACAAAGAAAGAACAATATATAGAAGTTCGCAATCGCCAAAGGATGAGCAGAATTCCTCATCTAAAAATATTTATCCATCGCGCAGAGAGATGAAAAGTCTACAAACGAACACAATCAATTCCTTAATTAAGGCTACCGGAGCAACGGAATTACCTAATACCATCGTCTTGTCTCAAATTGACTCTTTATGGTGATTCTATTGCTCTATTAGCCTCGATCCGCTGCAATTGCTCAATGCATTTCATTAAAGTCGTCGTTTTCATTTTCGCGAGTAAAAATGGGATAAACGAGAGAAACAAGTCAAATATGCACGAGCGGCCATTCTTTCGTTTCGCAGATTTCTAAAATCAATCTTGCTCGTATATCTGATTTACGTTTCGCGTTCTACCCATGCATTATTCATGCATTTCGAAAACAATTTCCCTTTTGCTAAAACGTATCTAATACTCATTAATTGCGGCATTACAATCATTATTATTATTATTAATAGGTCCAGTTACATTAATTCCTTAAAATAAATAAACAAACTTTACCATCGACGCAAACAAACAGATTGAATTACATATATATAAATGCATTAGTTATTACTCGCAATTATGTTTTCTCCTTTTCAACATTGAAAAACAACTAATTGCAGACAACTAATTATATTTAGAAACGATTTACAAATTGATTCAATTGTAATTGAAAATCAATTGGAATTTATTAGTAATGTCATTTATGTATACGTATAAACTTAGACATTAAACAGCAGGAATCGTATCGATTACCAGCAATATAAATATGGTGGAAGTACGTGCGTTTAAACTGAATTCAGCTAATTAATTGGTATTTCATCAAGAACTTTGTGCAAATACGTGTGTAATAATGAAAATTAAAACTTGTATAATTATATTTAATTACAGAGACCGTAACATATGTTTTAAAATTTCTTAGCAATGAAAAGTGGTAAATGTTATTTATTATTACATATCCTGGCATTAAGATAGGTAAAGTCCGTTGGATTTGAGAGCGTTTAACACATGGTTAAATATCATGGTAATTATAGTTGAGCAACGTAGTGATTCACGAGTCAATAATATTTATTTATATGTACATGCACTTGAAATACAATTTACAGTAAGTTTTCCACGTGTATCTCTGTGTGTGTGATAAACACAGGGCATTACATTTTCTTTAATCTCCGCCGAAAATCGCGAAATTTATCTAAAAGCCCATTACCATACTTTTCCGCTCTTTGTACATATATATTTGATTTCCTTGATCATATAATGTTGCTGCTGCATCTTCAAACGCATTCCACCTTCGTCTCAGCAATAGGATAAGAAGCGTAAAAAATGATTACGACTCGCATGCATACACATATACTGGTACCACCATTGGAATCGATCTGCTTCGATCTAAATTTCGCGAAATGTAAATGTACTTTTCCCTCTCTTTCACACGCACGCAACAATAATAACTCCTTTTTCTTTCGACCCATACTCACCACAACCAGAAGAGAACCCATCCATGTTTAGCATTATTAAAAGTGAACGGGTTCTCTTTGCAATTCTCATCTCTTTCTCTCTCAATCTCTGATTGTGTCTTTATATCCTTTTTTGTACTCGTTTTCAGTTGGCAAACTTTATTAGGCCGTTTTGGCTTTATCGCCACTTTCCATCTGACTATTTACAGGCACGCTTTATCGATATGGCTAAAGTGCTAGTGAAAGTGATATCATTAGCGCAATTTTATTGTAATTCTATTCGATAATACCCGATTCAAATAAATGCAAAGGCAATAAATAAAACGCGAACAATAAAGTTTTGAAATGGTAATGGTTTTCTGCTCCGTTCACATTACTTATTTACTTCTCTTATTTATTTTTTTTTTTTTTGGTATATATGTTCCATTGTTTTTAAACTTGTATAATTTATCGATTAAAAAAGAAATCCAAACTGCACACACACAATGCGCATTATACTTGTAAACGTATTATTTCGAAGCGCAGCAACGCAACAAAAATAATTTATTTAATAAACAATTGCAATAATAACTATCATTAAATGCTTAGCAACCATTGCGAGTGAGAGATAGAGTTCGTAACAACTGTAAATAGGTGCAAATAGAGCACGTTAGCAACTGCAACTAATAAGCATCATCTGGATTCTATGATCATTTATTCGAATTATTGTTTAAATGCAAATCGAGTTCAACGTTTTGCGAAGCGAAAGAAAGAGCAGCTGCGTATTGTTTCGAGATTTGCCATTTGCCAGAGAATTAACATGCAAATCTGTCGAGCAAAGCCGCTCCCTTTTTAAACGAAAGTGTACTTGCAAATACTGCACAAAAAGAAACACACATCAATTAAAAATGTTAGTTTATTAACAATTGTTCCATTTAAAAAATTACTTTTGTTCTACTCGTAATTAATTTTATTTTCATGTTTTTTTTAAAACACTTTTTTCAGATTTAACGTAAAATCCAGTTTTGATTCTCCTCCTGTGTTTATCCGACCGTTCGTTCGTTCGTCCATGATATTTGCAATCCTAATCCGTTTATAATATAAACAGGATCCGGCACTCAACTCGCAAATTAATATTTGAATTTTTATTAAATTACGCATCAAAACCCCCAATGCGCATCCAACCAACTCTCGACTTTTTTTATTTTGTATAAATATATAAAATATAATAATATTATTATGCAGCCGTATCGAATGGCGAATTCATTTCAGTTTCACGAATGTATCAATTTCATTATTTAAGAGAAGAGAGGCAAAAAATACGAGAGAAGAAAAACAAAACCGCGAGAAATACACGACGTATATAATCGTGTGCAGAATTTTAACGTTCGCCGTTTTAATTAGAGCAACTTACATGCACAATGCATTCGCAATGCCGTTGATTATCTCGGAATTTTACATTTAAATTACGCTCAAGTGGAATTCATTTGAAATTCTACATTTATCAATTACAAGCAGAGATTGGCGCAGAATGTTTGCGTGCTTTTAATGGATAAATGAAAAATTAAGGTCTAATGAAGCGACACCTTTACATTTTAATTAATCTCTCTCTCTCTTTAACTAAAACAACTACAATAAACTAATATAAAATTAATATTGTGTTTTCGATATTACCTTTTTTTTTATTCATATTCAGATTTGAATAATATTATTGCAACATGAAATATTGCATCAAAATTCTCAATATAAAACTCGCATCAACAACAACAAAAAAATATTATGTTTATTCAGGGCGGAATTTATGGCACAATATTGCAAATGAGACGGGAACAATCTCTTTTTTTTAACAATGTTTAATCCATGTAATTTATATTGCATAATCGTAATCTGGAGCTTCAATAAAATTAATTCCAAATGGATATAAAGTGAGTGGAATCCTTTAATCATAATGCTTCATTTTATTGGCTCGTAAAAGAAAACGGTATAAAATTTAGAATTCTAATTGGAATTGAAATAATAATAATGAAATTCAGAGTACAAAGTCTTAATAAATAAATTAATTTGCATATGGATTATTCAATCTGAAGGTAATTTGTAATTTTCCTCTACAGGTATAGTTTTTGTGAAATATAAATTGCAATGTTTTGCTCGAATTAATAATAGCAGTGGGAATATAAAAATTTGCAATTAAAATTAAAAACTGGAAATATGCGCACCGGAGGGCCACGATTTATACAGTGGATGAAACACACTAACCGAAAAAAAAAATAAATAAAATACAAAGAGACAAAGAGAAAAACTGGGGAGAGGAAGAAGCGACCGAGTGATGTATTAAATTTGTAAATTTCCGTCCTGGAAAATTCAGCGCTTTTCCGCAATGATTCATGATGCTGTGATATTAAAAAGTAATTTATATGTGCTGAACCTTCCTCCTCCTCCCCCACACACAACTAAAAAAAAAAAAAACAACCGCCCTTCTCGCAACAATTTTTTCTTCGTATTTATTTCACCCGTTTGTTTCCTCCTTTCATTCTCTCAAATACAGTTACATTTAATATACCGGGTGTTACATAAACAACTGCAGCAACGCAAATATTTTTAATATACACCAAACTATTAGTTAAGCTTTAATCTTTAATAGTAAAAACATAAATTTAAAAACTAATGTCTACAAATTATGGTAATTAATCCAAGTAAGCTAAGAGATTTAACTCTTAGACACTCTGTATATTTGGAAATATATTGAACATGTAATAATTCTCGTTGCGAAATTTAATTTCTTTTCACGTCAAGAACATTTATGCTAATGTTCGGAAGGAAAATCCAGCAGCAGCGGAAAAGCAAATTTCCTTATTATCGCGACCAGACGGAAAACCGTGCCGCGAAATGCTTACAACATGACAGGTGATATCAGCCATTATCGGCACCAGTAGGTTATCAACTCCTTTACATACACATATTTTTGATAATTCGTGACAAGCAATGAACGTGCATTTACCTGAAGCAAAGAATGACAAAAGTAACAACGAAAAAAGGTAAAGTAAAGAATGAAAGGAAACGGAGTGGAAAAATTCTAAAAATAAAGCATAAAACAATGCTGATAATGTTGTACGTGTGTGAAATATACGAGACAGGAAATGCAAGAAACTCCTAATTATGCAAGATAAAATTTAATAATTGCTTTGGAAACTATTTTCTTCGCGGTTTATGCAATAAACTTGTAATTTGCATTTGCCCCACTTTATTTCAGAATTTATTATATATTCTCATTCCATCTCTCTATTTCTCTTTACCTCACCGTTATAAAATAAATTTCGCTAAAAACTTTTGAAGAACCGATTCGAACTTATGCTTATTATTATTATGCACTTAACGTTAATGCGCGCGTATATAAAGTGAAAGAAGAAACAAAACTTTAAATTTTAAGTTTAAATTAATCGCAATCAGCAAACAACAAAGGAACGTTTCCTCTGCAGCGTACCATTAAAATGAAAATGTGCATTCTTAACTTTACTTTAAAAATATTTATGTTTCTTCAAAAGACTAATAATTAATTTATTTAAATAATTATATAACCTTATACATTGAACTATTAATTTATTATAAATTATATGCAATTACTCATTTATTTCCGCAATAATAATATTATGTAAAAGCTTACGTAACAAGTTGAAGTAATTACAGATAATTTCATCAATTCCATTAATTGTTCAAAAACTTCATATATAATTAGTTAATACAATTAAATAATAAATTTCTATAGTAATTATAGTGTAATGTGAAACTGAAAGATAAAATGATCATATAACATTTTGTACAAGTTTGTCCTTTAACGTGAAACTAATTATTTATATGGGATGTAATTAAATTAAACTCGATTGGATGTCGCACTAAAACGCCACACCATAAACCCTCGTGTATTATGCGCGCCTACGTATAAAATATATTTAACAATGTCGTAAAACTTTCAGAACACGTTTCGGAGCCGAAACTGAAATCACTGAAAAGGAAACAAAACGATTTCGAAAAAAAAAATCAATAAATTATGATTAGACGAACACGGGATGGATGCAAAGAAAATATTTTGTTTTTATCGAGAGGAGGAAAATTTGTTTTTAATCCTAGCCTCTCCATTCAACCCGACATCCTACACAAAACTCAGCGGAGCGAATATCCAATTCAAATGGGTTTCCTAATCAAATTACTCCGGCTTAATGAAATCCATTGAACTAATACGACGTTAATTATAAATAAACAGTGCTAAGTTAAATTAATTATATTATATATTGCTTGCGCGAGAACTATGGGAGAAAACGCGGAAATGTGTTGGGGTGGGTGGTTTGAAGGGGTTCGGTTATGTTATAGAGGAAGGGTGCGCGAGTTTGCTCGATCCATCCCTTCTTCATCCTGGAAATTTTCACGGACAACGCGATACCAATTAATATATAACAGAAAGTATCCTCGAAACTTCCTCTTCCACTCCCTCAACAAATTAAACTCGTTACTCTTCAACTTTACCCAAAACGAACATATAATAATCATAATATTTAATTAAAGCCGCAATTGCACACAAATTCCTGCCTTCTTTATTTGCTTACGTCTAGTTTGTTTCAGTTGAAAGTTTCGCATATTTTCTCCGTATTTCGTTACGATTTTATTTTCATGCGCGCAGGACAAAAGGATTTAATTAAAAAATCCTTTTTCAAATTTCAAATTGCACGGCAATAATTGGCGTCGATTCAAGGTAGCAAATTGCAACACGATTGGTTGCGTAAGAAAAAAAAAACGCAAATTTGAGGTATCTGAAAATTATTATTTAATTTTTTTTTGTATTGAAGAAGAAGCGAATCCGAAATATTAATTATTTTCCCGTCCGTTCCGATCCGATCGCGGGGAGAGCTTCGAAATTAATTGAATTCATCGAATTCCAATTACGCAATAAATTACCCGGCTGTCGCATAATTGTAAATGGAATAATTAATATTCGGTCGAGTCTGAGCTATTCAATAATAGTGATCACGTAAATTGGCGGAGAGAAAAGAAATGCGAAACGATTAGGAATCAATTGTACATATCTTCATTAGACATTTATGACTCAAGAAACTAAACTAAAAATATTTGAATTTTGTTTAAATAATCCAATCCAAAGTTAAGTTTAACTAACGGAAATTGTCGTTTTTTTGACTGGTGCGGCCATCTGACATTTACGGATGGAAACACGAAATGAAACAATCGAACATGTAATAAGATTATAAGCTCCTCGATTAAACTTGTCCCGAGCTGTATCGAAGTTTCCCAACGCCGAGTCAGATAAACTTTTACAACAATGGGCCTTTTGTGTGCGACAGGAAAATGTAATAAAGCGACGCAGCAGGATGACGAAGAAGTAGAAGTAGAAGGCACACGAGACGAGACGGCAGGAGCAAAAGAAAATTAAGTAGATGTACATATCGAAATTCAGAATTATTCAATCTAAAAAAAAACGTGGAATATTATTATTCCTTTAACTAATTCCTAGATAATCTGTAGAACACCCGAATTATTACATACTATGCTGCGAACATCTCTTCATACTTTTCCTTTTTTTCATTTGTCGCTGTTAGCGAACGGTATTTTCATTTTAAAAGCATTTCTCATGAATAAGCAAACCCTCCGCCCTTATGTAAACTCGGAACTCTCGCTGAAATTACACTCTCTTACATTTTATTATTTATTTGATTTTTTTTTCGCTTTTTATTTTCCTGCTTTCGCCAATGTTTGTTATTGTTGTTTGCGAAGCGAACTGGTGCATTCGGTAATCTCGGCTTAAATTAATAATACGATCGAGAGGGTGCGAAAACAGAAAAAAAAAACTATTTCCCATCCAATTCGACGCATAAAATGGAAACATTCGCGCGTCTTCTCCGTTTTCACCCTTGTTTAAGCAATAAAAAAAAAAGCAAAATAATGGTTGTAAAAAGTAAATGGAATGTGCAGCAACTTCTGTTTTCCTTTTATTATTATTATTATTTCTCAAGTGAAAATTGTGTCGGCGAAGTGAAAAATAAGGCGGAAGGAGAAAAATCTTTACTACTACACTTTCCGTTTGAGCATAAAACTTTAATGCATTGATTCTTTTCCACTCGTTCTCACATTCTCCCATTTTCTCTTCTTTTATTTTTATTTTTTTGTTTAAATTTTGTTAACATTTCTTTATTCTTCGTAATAAACGAAATTTGAGTTTGCCTCATACTCGCGCTTATCAGAATAATTACTGCACCGCAAATAGACATAAACGCAAGACAATACAATTTGCAACTCCATCCCATTCATCGTTCCATTCCGAAACCACCCCAAACAATTTAGCAGATCCCTCCGGGGGGTCGCTGTATGCATGTATATGACTATATGTGTGTGTATGTCTAGAAACGTAGGAGAGTGGAAGGGATGTAAAGAGAAGGAGGTATTTTAGGGGGTGGAAACAAAGGGTTGCATGTGTTTGAGAGAGAGGAAGCGAAATCTCGAAGAGGTTCACCCGACGCAACGATTGGCCACATTAATTGGCCAAAACCCACCAGAATTAGTAATTAAACACGATACAAACCACCCCTTAATGAATTGCATCTTCTTGTGAGATATTAATGCTAAAACACAAAGAGAGAGAGAAATAAGAATTATAAAAAAGGGAAAAAAGCAGTGGATAAACGCAAAAGGGGAGAGCTAAATTAATTTATAGCTTAATTCGAGGGAGGATGAGAAAGAGAGAGAGTTGGAACTTTTTTTTTTTCGCAGTCAAAGCTAATTGAATTACGGTCTACGGGGAACCCTTAATTGGGAATCTTGTTGGACGAAATCTCTCCATGTTCCTCGTAATATATGCTTGACCTTTACGAAAATTCTTGTTTCACTAAAACTTCTCAATTATTTACATCAACATCCTCAAAAATGGTTCAATCTTACTTCAAATTACATAATGTATCTACACAGATCATCAAAAAAATCATTTATAAAATATTAAAGAAAATTAATACAAAATCTATGCAGCAAAACGTATTATTATAATGTACTTTTAGCGTGACCGCCTCTTGTTTTAAAATTACCTAACCACAAACATTAACATATCAAGTATCGATTCCAATATTAGACATTACGAAAGTCTAATACGGAATCAATTTAAACAGTTTTGTAAATATTAAATATGTATTATATAACATATAGTTACCGATTTAATAATATCCGCAAATGTATCCCAATTCATTTTAAATTCTTTTATTATGTTTAGAGGTGTTACAGTGTTATTAAATTGGTTAGTTTTTGTGGCTTTTTGCGAGCTTAAGCTCTTTGAGCCATTACATAAATGTATCCTAAAGTAAATGAGATCTCAAAGCTTCGCGAAATTTAACGAATTGACTCGTAAAGTCACGAGGAAATGGTCATCATCTTAATGCGCCCATAAATATTGCATAATTAATCACCTCGCAAAAAACGACGACTGACATATTTAACAGCCTGTCAAAGGATTTATTCGTCAATAAAACCGATGTTTAGATATTTGCTTAACCGTAGATTTTTCTTTCGTTTTTCTTTTTACTTTGTTTGTTGTTGTTTTTAGTCAAGCAGAAAAACGCATGTTATGTTTATGTTAGCCTATAATTTTCAGCCGCAATAATGGGCGATGAAAACATTACCGTTGTTTACGATTGGGAATGAGATTGGCGCACGACTCACTCACTCACTCGCTAGGCGTTATTAAGAGTTACACAATGCATTAACATTTTAACTGGACTCTTTAAATGCCAGCCGAGGATGTAATGGCAGAACAATTAAAGGTCTAAACCTCACTACTCGTGACTTGACAAGTAAAGTGCGTGCATTAAATATATTATAGATGAACTAAATGGTGTATACGCACCTTTATAATTAAAGGTATAAACGTCACTACTCGTAACTTGAC
>NW_017099285.1:43316-49177 GCF_001412225.1 Nicrophorus vespilloides
GTCTAATCGTCACTACTCGTAGCTTGACAAATAAAGTGCATGCATTAAATATATTACAGATGAACTAAATGTTGTATACGCACCTTTACAAATAAAGGTCTAAACGTCACAACACGTGACTTGACAAGTAAAGTGTATGCAATTAAATATATTACAGATGAACTAAACGGTGTATACGCACCTTTACAATTAAAGGTCTAAACGTCACTACTCGTAACTTGACAAGTAAGTAAATATATTTTCAGATGAAGTAAATGGTGTATACGCACCTCTACAATTAAAGGTCTAAACGTCACAACTCGTGAGTTGACATGTAAAGTGCATGCATTAAATAGATTACAGATGAACTAAATGGTGTATACGCACCTTTACAATTACATTGTATTATTAAATAGTTCCATTCTGATAAAACTAGTACTCTTATTTCTAATACAATTAGTTCATAATCTTGTAAATCTTAAGTTGATCTTGTGATAGACATATACATAACACTTATATCAAAGTAGACACGTTAGTCTCAAGAAGTGTGCTCGTGTTAATTTGAAGGCATGTATTGAATGGATGTACACTATGATATAATACGGTGAGATCTTATTAAGTGGACCATGTTTGGTGATTGCATGGTGATGGTACGCTGCAAACGAAAGTGTTGAAAAACGTAGCGAGTGGCTTATCAACGGCAGGAATTTAATCTGGCTGCAGGAGGAAAAACCGGCGGAGGCAGTAATTCAATTTAATGGCTTATTAAAAAACAAATAGCCGCCAGAAGCTAATTTAAATGATTTAAAATTCAATGGCATGTTCTTCGCTGCGTTAATGGTACAATAAATATGTAGATCTGCTCGGGGATAAGATAAAGTAGTATTGTGGACGAAACAATAGGTAGAGCGTATACATAAAACCTACCCCAAAACGAGAAGCACAACGGGAAAATATTGTACAATGCATGCAGCAGAATCTAGTAGGTAGAGAGAACAAGAGAATGAGGAGACTCTTTCTCCTCTCTTCTGGGGATATATGCATTTTACTTACTTTTTACCCTTTTCAACAAAATTAATTGCAACTTCGTTTTGACTGCGTTAACAGCGTAATAATAACAGTGACTTTGTGCTCCCCCAGCAAAGCATTATGCGTGCACACCATAATTTAATGCACCATAAAGATTTCAATCTATACTTTACGGCGTTACATAAACAGCATAGTTAAGGACAATAAACATCCGACCGACGGAACAGCAAATCCATATCGGCGACATGTTTGATTGCATTTCCTGCCCCTGATATTTATTGGAAAAGAAGACAAAAAAAAAATACTATTATTACAGTGTAAACTGTTCAAACTATTGAATGAAACTGTTACATAAAACTTTTTATAAAAAAACGTCTCTGCTTATTAGAGGAATTTCCATGGAATTTAATACCTGCTTCGCTTCTAATTACGTGACGTGGCACAAACCGCGACGTGACATTTCGACACCCTTGGAACTGGCAGGGTTCGCCGAGGAATAGCTCAGATGTGACATTTAAAAAAGTATGTAGAGCATTATTTTGATTAATACACTCACACTCAAATATTTATTAAATGCCAAATTTCTACTTTCACTCAATCCATCACGAATTTATCATTAAAAATCATTATAAACTTAATTATT
Source organism: Nicrophorus vespilloides (assembly GCF_001412225.1). Lineage (NCBI taxonomy): Eukaryota > Metazoa > Arthropoda > Insecta > Coleoptera > Silphidae > Nicrophorus > Nicrophorus vespilloides. The sequence goes on from NW_017099285.1 coordinate 44,968, forward strand.
AATTTCAATTTCGTGTTCTCATAATTAAGGACAAACTAATTTGAATGCATTATTCACAGGGACAATTTTAGTAATATTTCATTTGGTTCACGGTTAAAAGGCAATTGAATATATTTTACTTATGAATGGGGAAATGGTGTCCAGTTCTTTGTGTGGATAACGGCGCATTGAACTCAACTACGGTACTGCCCCATACAAATCGAAAATGCATTAATTATTCATATAAAATTACACACAAATACATTCTAAACATTACACAAATTAATTTATTTGAGCATGTAATAATTTTAAAATCTCATGAGCATTCCTAATTAGTAAGAATAATTACATATAATAAACTTTCCATCTTTAATCTTAAACTTCTTTCAAACAACATAAATTTTACTGAATGATTAAGCTAAAAAAGTTTATAATAATTTAGATTACAATTGAGAATTTATATAATGCTTTTATATATAAATTGTAAAACATATTCTGCATACGAAAGTAAACATAAACATTGGCAAATTGCTTTCGTGCATCAAAACGCAAACAGAGTTTCTCGCGATTCGAAAGGGAAATATTATTATTAAATTACACAATAAACGTAGAAACAACAAACGAAAAGAAAACGACGTCCCGATATTATTATAATAACATTAATTCGCGAGCAGCAGCAGCAGCAAAACTTGGGATAAGTACACGAGAATGAGAGAGAGAGTGAAATAGTGGAATGGAAGCGGAGAGAAGTTTCAGTGTAAATAAAGTGTGGGAAAATGTAATTTCAATTTTGATTCGGTTTTAATTGCATAATTAAAGTTTTAAATTGCTTTTCGTAGTTTATGACAGTGCTTGTGCTTGGGCTCAATCAACTTAATAAAGCAGTCGCCGCTGCCGCTGCCGCCGCCGCCTCCTCCACCTCCTCTTCTACTCTACCACCAACAACCACCGTCACCCTCCCCATCATAACCGCCTCCAAGATCGATGGCCGCATGTATGCAAGTGTACTTCTATTTCTGCTTCTCTTTGTTATATTTTCCCTTTTCCGTTGTTGTCTTTTACCCATCGAGCAACTTAGTTTTACACTTTAGCTCCTCAACAGCATCCATCTCCATCTATCTTTCGCCTTTGGCGTCGAGCATAATGAATGCACCTCATTGTTCCCATTTTAATTAAACATTTTACTCGCTTTAATTTCTCCTCCATTCAATCAGCAGCCTATACAGAAAACAAATTTTCTAGCGATTCATCGCCAATTAATTTCATTCACTTCTTCTCCTCCGTTCGTCGTCGAGTGTAGAAAAGAGAAATAAGAGCAGCAGCACTGAATTGCACAAACATCGTAACTTGCGAGAGTTTAGTTTGCCTCGATTGAGCAAATCGCAGGAAAATTGAATCAATTATTTTGCGATGCCTGGAATCATTTGTTGTGGTTCCCACCCCGTTTTGGATATTCGAAATCAGGGGGGGTTTTGGGGGAGTGAATTTACACATCATCGAGTTTCCGCTGCTAAAGCGAACCCATGAATCAAATTAATGAAGAATAATCGGATGGATTAAATTCTCATACACCAGAATGGAAACGAAATGATTCAAGTTGGAGCGGGGGTGGATATGAAATTTCTATTACATTGTTAATCAAAGCGAAAAGAAAGAAAATAAACTGAATCAATCAGTATTCGAGTATTATTTCCTACGTGATTCAAAGAAAATGAGTAATAATTACGTTACGTAAGAGTATTAAATGATAATAATTACATAATTCGTACACACAACAAATCAAAAATATCTTCTGACCTTTTCCTGCACTCATCACAATACATTACATGTCCATATATAAGTGGCAATGAGCATGAGCATCATCAAATTACGATTAGTTAATGTCAATTGGAGATGATCGAACAGCATATGGTTCAATAATAAAAAAATCTTGTAACGTTTTTGTAAAATGTAATAATGATGTTTCGGCCAAAGCCATAAAAAGCACAAGAAAAATGGGAATTTTAAGCTGATAATCATCCATGAAATTGTATTTTTGTTAGTACATTAAATAAATTAACAATTAGCATACAAAAAAATAAATCATAAAGTAAAATTTACAAAAGAAATGAAATCTTATAATCAACATTTCTGCAAAGTTTAAAAAAAAAAATGGGTGCACGACTGGACAGGCATTAAAATGGTTATGCACTGAGTGACGGCGAAGGTCAAATGTGCTGACCCAGTCTTCCCAACGAGAGAAGAGCATGAAGTGAATCCCTCATGACAGCCGTTGCCAGCCCCCTTTAAACACTGAAACGAATTTCATCAGATTTAATCTCCATAACACGCAGCATCCCCAATTAAAAGTAACTTTTATCATTATTATCATCGCCACCATCATCATCATTATTATTATCGTAATTATTCGAAAATAACGGACGATAAATTCACGTTGAAAAAGCAAAGAGAGTAGGATGGATAATTATAGTTAATAATTTAATGGAATGTCTAAATAACTTTGGGAATGTTAATTAATTTAATGATTTCGAAAGGGATGCAACGATAAATGAGAAGACAAGAGCAACAACAATGATGAACAGAGTGTATTTATTATTGACCTCGTGCGTTTTGGAAAATTACGAAAGGCGAATGCGAAAAGAAGAATTGGTCGGTGTGCTTTTTCAATGATGGCTGTTTCATTTACCCCGCGTCTGTATGGTGTTTTAATGCTGTACAAACAGGTTTTCTTGGCCAGTCACACTCGACAACACGGCCGAAGCATTTGTCTTTGTGATTTCAGGTACATTCCTCAACTTAACTAATTATTCTCCCAATAGAGCGAGTCTCTCGACTCGTGAGGAAAGAAGAAAGAGATGACCGAGAACATGCCAAGTCTCTCTCTCTCTATATCTATCCAACATTGGCTTTTCAAAAGCAAATAACCGATTTTCCAATATCCCAATGCAAATAGTAAACACACAATTGCACCGTAATTGCATTCTGCCGGGCTTAATTATTATCCGGAGACTGATTTCCCTTGCCGAAATCTGCATTTGTCATCATCATCATCATCATCGCGTTCGTTCGTTCGCGAGTTTTATTGTCTCCTGCTCTGTTTTATTCTGTTTTGTCTGGTTCATTTATTCAAATCTTTTTTTTTTGTTGTTGCATCGTTTCACCACCCGACAGACTAAATAGACAGCGTAATGGGCTGACAGAACAAAGAGAATGTGGTGTTTAACAAGTTCAATACTCGGTGCCAATAAAGATAAATAACTTTAATACTCACAAGACTACTATTTATAGAAATACCATAAAGGGTGTACAGACTATAGACATTGATTCATAATAATATCCTATAATTTGAATATATCTGATAAGAAAATACTGGATGGCAAAGACCTTTTAACAATTTTCATTATATAACCATTATTTATCATGAAATTGCAACGATTACTTTAATACGATGAATATAAATAAGTTATAGTCAATATTACATGCTGCCTCCCTCTGTTGACAGTTACGAAAATCATATAATTTTATGAAACAGACGTGATTTATGAACGGAATTATTTTTTTGGGGTTGCAACATCTCATAAAAAAATTGTAAATTGAATACAGAATAATACTAAAAATAAAAAACAATGTGTGTAGCACTTCTTATATATATATTAGTATATATAATCTAGTTCTTGGATCTCTTTAAATTGCCGTCAGGACGATTAAATTAACTTACGACCGATAGTAAACATAAATCTAGTTTAATGTTTGAAATGGTGAGATGAATTTGAATGATAGGGGAACGAACATATATCCAAGGTTTCAACACGACAGGTTAACATAATAGGGTGAGAGGGATGAAGGGAGGAACGAGGAGGTCAGCTGATCGAGGGTCGAGATAAGCGGCTCGGTTTTACATGTAGCTCGTAATCGTTTGTGAATTTTCATTTAGTCGTGTGGTCGGAGATTATTTAAAAAAATTGCAATTTGCTTTATAATTGCTTCATTTTTCAATGCACGTACACATAAATCAAGATCGTGCTCAGTAGATGAACGTACATGGTAAAAAGGAATTCAATACATTTGCAATTGATGAAAATTATTGAATACGTAGAGTCTAATAAAAGTTGGCAGTAATTCATTTGTTGAAAAGTCGATTTTGTGGAATGTTTTGAAAGGTGGCTCTACTGCAGTGGTTTCCAAACTTGATGTTACTACGCCTCCCTCAAAAGTTTTTTAAACTTTGAAC